>NC_025995.2:83996967-84135493 GCF_000442705.2 Elaeis guineensis | reverse complement strand
GATGCATTCCTCCGTGTCGTGGCCGTGGTCGCGGTGGTAGAGGCAGAACTTATTGGGGTTGCGCTTCCCGGGGTGTGTGCGCATCCTCTCCGACCTAGGGAGCTGCTCCCTTCAAAGTAGACGGGAAAGCCCGGCACAAGATGGCGTCAGGAGCGCCGTGAAGCAGCATCATCGTTCGGAAGGCCTCCAGATGATCAACCGGGTCCGATGTCCCGTCGTAGCTTTCGAACTGGAGAAGCTTGAAGTTCGGCGGGATCGGTTCCTGCATAATCATTTGGGAGAAGGGAGGGTCAGTGCAAATATCCTCACCGTAAGCGGGAGGCGCGTGGCGGAGTTCTTCAATCCGCCGGTTCATCTCTTGGAGCCTCCGGTCCAGGAAATCCTCTCAACTTCGAGTCTCGAGGGTCCTTTGGCAGAACGGAGGCAGGGATCTTCCAGGGGTGGAGTCGTGATCCGATTGAGGGCTCTCTACCCTCGGATTCGCCTTCTCAGGAAGGACGGGGTGGCTAGCCCAGGTGGCCCGCCCCGTTGCTGGGTTCTGGCATTCTGGAGATGCCCCCTCCGGATGCGCCGACGCCTGCGGTTGCTGCTGCTGCATTGCTTGTACGACTTCGACGAGGCCTTTGACCTGCTGTGCCAGCAAGTCAAACTGCTCCGCGCCGACCGCCGCCGCCGGAGGGGGAGGAGGAGGAGGCTGAGAAACGGGAGGGGAGGCCGGAGCTTGAGATCTGGCCGTGGAGGCCGTGGACCGTCGGGTGGATGCCTTGTGCGGAGGCATCGAGTGTCGATCTCGCGGGGGAAGATTAGGAGTGGGTGACGGAGAAACGGTCGGAGGCGGCTCCGTTGAACACTCCTTTAAGAACAAGGGTGCTGCGAAGGTTCACGCCCTTCCTCTAGCGCCAATCCTGTTGGTGCAAAAATCTGCTTGCGCCGGAGAAGCTGGAGTCAGGGAAGCCGCGGTCGCCGCCGGGACCTGCAAGGGAAGTCTAAACCGGAGGTAGGGTTGCTCCGGCAAGACCCTTCGACGCTCAAGTCAGTTCTCTGCCTCAACAAGAATGGAGTGCTCAAACGGAGAATTTAGCAGAGTTTTGAGATAAGAGATGAGCTTAGAGAATAACGTATCTGAGTCCCCCTTTTATAGGCGGAGGGGGCAACGGATTGATGGCGACACCTGTAACCGTCTGGTAGTGGGCCGCCCGTGGTCAGAGAAATTTATTGCGAGAGGTAGTGGAGTGGAATCGTGGCCATCACCGCAGCTCGCCATGTGGAATCAGTTGCAAGGAGTGGAGCAGCGCCCGTTGTCGTGACTTGCCAGCGGATGGGAGAATCGCCCGGTATCCATTGCAGGAGGTGGAGCAGGTTCGTGGCCGTTACCGTGGCCTGTCAGGGGGTAGTGGAGCTGTGCGGAATCCGCCGCAGGAAGTGGAGCAGGGCGGCGACGGTTACTGTGGCTTGTCAGGGAATGATGGAGCTGTGCAGAACCCGTCACAGGAAGTGGAGCAGGGTCGTGGCTGTTTTGGTGGCTTGCCAGGGGGCGCGGATCTGTTGATTGAAGCTCGGAGACGGTCGGAGCCCGGCCTCTGTAGAGATCCGGGAGAGGTCCTCCTGGCGGTTGGGGCCGTGGGCGGAGTCTGACTTCCGTGGAAGTCCAGGCGGAGCTGCTCTGTGGCTGATGTCGGAGGCGAAGCCCGGCTCCCGTAGGAGTCCGGGCGGAGCCCTCTCGGAGCTGAAGTTGCGGGCGGAACCCGGCTCCCGTAGGAGTCCGGGCGGAGTCCTCTGCAATCAAAGTTAAAGGTGAAGTCCGGCTCCCGTGGGAGTCCGGACGGAGCTTACCAGCAATCAAAGTTAGAGGTAAAGTCCGGCTCCCGTAGGAGTCCGGACGGAGCTTACCAGCAATCAAAGTTAGAGGTAAAGTCCGGCTCCCGTAGGAGTCCAGACGGAGCTTACCAACAATCAAAGTTAGAGGTGAAGTCCGGCTCCCGTAGGAGTACGGACAGAGCTTACCAGCAGTTGATACTGAGAGCGGGGCCTGGCTCCCGTAGGAGTCCGGGCGGAGCTGTGCTGCAGTTGATGTCGGAGCCCGGCTCCCGTAGGAGTCCGGGTGGAGCTGTGCTGCAGCTGATGTCGGCGGCGGAGCCCGGCTCCCGTAGGAGTCCGGGCGGAGCTGTTCTGATGTCGACGGCGGAGCCCGGCTCCCGTAGGAGCCCAGGCGGAGCTGTTCTGATGTTGCGGTGGAGCCCGACTCCCATAGGAGCCCGGGCGGAGCTGTTCTGATGTTGCGGCGGAGCCCGGCTCCCGTAGGAGCCCGGGCGGAGCTGTTCTGATGTTGCGGCGGAGCCCGGCTCCCGTAGGAGCCCGGGCGGAGCTGTTCTGATGTTGCGGCGGAGCCCGACTCCCGTAGGAGCCCGGGCGGAGCTGTTCTGATGTTGCGGCGGAGCCCGGCTCCCGTAGGAGTCCGGGCGGAGCTGTTCTGATGTTGTGGCGGAGCCCGGGCTCCTACGGGAGCCCGGGCGGAGCTGTTCTGATGTTGCGGCGGAGCCCGGCTCCCGTAGGAGTCCGGACGGAGCTGTTCTGATGTTGTGGCGGAGCTCGGCTCCCGTAGGAGCCCGGGCGGAGCTATTCTGATGTCGGCGGCGGAGCCCGACTCTCGTAGGAGTTCGGGCGGAGCTGTTCTGATGTTGCGGCGGAGCCCGACTCCCGTAGGAGTCCGGGCGGAGCTGTTCTGATGTTGCGGCGGAGCCCGGCTCCCGTAGGAGCCCGGGCGGAGCTGTTCTGATGTTGCGGCGGAGCCCGGCTCCTGTAGGAGCCCGGGCGGAGCTGTTCTGATGTCGGCGATGGAGCCCGGCTCCCGTAGGAGTCCGGACGGAGCTGTTCTGATGTTGCGGCGGAGCCCGGCTCCCGTAGGAGCCCGGGCGGAGCTGTTCTGTTGTCGATTCCGCCGAGGGTTTCGGCTGTGGGTATTTTATACCCAACAGTTTCTTTTTTCTTCCTACTGTACCATGTGGTACCAAATTCTAGCGCAACAATTGGTATCAGAGCAAGATGTTGCCAGAGCGTAGGTTGCAGCGGTAGTGAACAAGATAGAAAATGGAGAAGACAAGCACAATTAAGATGGAGATCAACAGATTTAATGAAAAGAGCAATTTTTCTTTATGGCAGGCGAGGGTGAAAGACATGCTCATTCAGCAAGGGTTGATCGATGCTCTCTTGTGCGAGGAGAAGCCGACCACCATGGAGGTGCAGGATTGGAGACGACTTCAGATGCAGACGGTGAGTACGATCCGCTTGTAACTAGCGGATAAGATGGTGATCTATGTGCTTGGTGAGATTTCTCCAACGATACTGTGGTCGAAGCTCGAAGAGTTATATATAGCAAAGTTTCTCACCAACACCCTCTTCCTTTGGAGGCAGTTCTACCAGCTGCGGATGACTAAGGGACAGAGCGTGCAGGAGCATCTCAACCACTTCCAAAAGATTCTCACCGATCTCCTCAGTGTTGGTGAGAAAGTTAAGGAGAAGACCAAGGCACTGGTCTTGCTAGTGTCGCTTTCTCCTTTGTATGAGTCTTTGGTGACTGCTCTTCTAGTAGGAAAGAGCACCATCAAGATGGATGAGGTCACTACAGTAATTCTCCAGAACGAGATTCTCAGAAGGAAGAGTCTAGTTTCGAGCTCAGACGGCAGCTCAACTTTGGTGATTTCTGAAGGAGCAGAAGGCGGCAGACAGGGCAATAAGAGATCTCAGCGAGGTCGGTTCAAGTCTAGGATAAGAGATCTGAGCAAGATCAAATATTATCGGTGTGAAGAGTTGGAACATCTAGCCAGAGATTGCTTTCAACTTAGGGATCGAACAATGGCTACTGCAGCGACAGCCAGTAGTGACTTAGAGGGTGACGTCTTAGAGATATCTGATGAGGTATTTATTTCTTTCTAATAGTGGATTTTAGATTCTGCATACACCTATCATGTATGCTACAAAGAGGAGCAGTTTGACTCCCTAGAAAGCAGCGAGGGCACTGTTTATCTACCGGATGGATCGAGCTGTGCGATCAGAGGCATCGAAACGATCAGCTGGAGGATATATAATGGTGCAGTGAGGAGATTGGGGGAGATCCGATACATATCCGATTTCAGACGGAATCTTATCTCACTAAGCAGACTGGATTCAACAGGCTATAGGACGATAGCCGGTGGAGGAAGCCTGAAGGTGTTGCACGATAATAGGATTATTCTGGAGGAAAAGAAGAGGACGAGAGGACATTACTACCTGATGGAGAACCCAGTGTGAGGTGGAGCTTCAGGAGCCAAGAGAAGCCCAAAGCAAGGTAGAGCTCTAGGTGGAGGTGAATCGGGCACTAGATGAGAGACTCGAGAGGATGAGAGGCGATGTCACAGGATGAGATTTCTATTACCACAAGATGATAACCCGAGCAGGTCTTTGGTCAGAGTAAACACAGCCCATGATGGAGGTGGGATCGAGCGATCTGGCTCGACTTCCACGTTTGCCCATTCATAAGACAGTAGGCATGCCCTAGGACATGGGGGTGAGATGGATCATAGACTCTTAGAGATAGATGGAGGTTGAATATTGAGTCGAGATAGAGATTGTTAGAAAATACGTCTCAAGATTCAGTCCATATTAAGCCCACAGCGAGGTCCAGAACGACGAATGGAGTCCAACAAGCTCAAGAACAGTCCAAACGAAGTCCAAACGGAGAAGATACACACGAAAAAAGGTTTGAAGCGGCGGCACAGTCCACGAGGCGGCGACGGTCGACAGTGGTGCAGCCGGGCCCGACGGAGATGCGGGCACAGGCACGCATGGCCCAGCGCAGGCGCATGGGCCAGCCTAAAGTGTGGGGGTGCCCAGGCCCAGCATCCCGCACGATCCACCGTGGACCGCGAGGTGCTGGACAGTCCATGGGAACACGTGGACCGAACACTCGGTCCACGAGCGGTTCAGACTTTTTTTGCACAATCCGATGGCCCAGATCGCAACCAATCACGATCGGATGACTGAGGTTGATTCTGTGTTTGTTCAAGTGATCTATGGCCCTGATGTGCACGATCGGACGGCTCTAGTGTGAGCCAATCACGATCGGACGGCCACGGATGATTCTAGGCTTAATTGGGACTTTATTTCTTAGTATAACAGTATTTTAAAATTTTTAGAGTCTATAAAATTTTGATTGACGAGCCATCAGTTGCATTGGAGAGCTAGTGACGTCCTAGAAGTACAGAAAGACTTCAACAGAGATTTCAAAGAGCTTTTGTAAGGATTTTAGGATTTTTTCTTGAGAAACTCTTGTATAAAGATTGAGTGATGAGTTCCTCTTATATTGATTTTATTTTATTCTCTCATAATGAAACTTGCATGCCTCGTGGAGGTAGGTTTAAGGCCTATCCACGTATTTGTATTGTGTTTCTTATTTTTTTTTTCTTCTTGTTGCACCATGTGGTATCAGATTCTGACGCAATAATTTCAACACCAAATTATCTCTCATCTCCAACAACATTGTCGACTCCATCCCATTTTTTTTTCCTCTACCACTCTCTCAACTGTCTCTCTATCTAATATTGAACTCTTCTTTATCCTGAATTAATATTGGCCCCATCTCTCTACCTCTCCTTCATCGTTGGCTACATCGTAGCTCTCATTGTTAAAAAAAATAGAGAAAACAAACTGGATATATCTTTTGTAATAAAAAATTTGAAAAAATGGTGATAAAATATTTATTTTCAGATTTTTTTAAAAAAATGATAATAATGCTAAATGCAATCACACTCTTCTTGTACATGTTCTTTAAATTAAAGTATATTACTTTCTGATTAAACACATGAGTGTTTAAATATATGCTCCCAATCAACATGTTTGACAACTTATATTGCTATCAGATGTGGAAGAATAGATTACTTTGTTTGGGAAAAAAGGTTAAAAAAAATTCTATGCGATTATAATCTTCCATATGGTTGGTCAGACGTGTCTTCTCTTATAGTAGGATTGTAGGAAATTTAGTCCGAATATGAAAATAAATGTACCTTCAGCCATTATTGTTCCAACCCAATTGAATCAATGATCAAGATAGTTGCAAAAATATCGGGAGGCAAATCTTGTATTATCTGCCTTATTTTTATTTTCTAAAAGAGTGCTTTTAGTCTATATCAGAGGATCTTGAAAGCCTACACTTGATAGAGAGTCACATATTTCTAAGAACTCATTTAGATGTTTATAAGGATCTTCATTGGTATTCTCATAGAAAGATGGGAGCATCTGGATTGTAGTTGACTTGATCTCATATTGACTCGTTGGGATTTCAAATAAGTGGATATAAGTCGATGGGTTATAGATGGAAGGAATAAAATATTCTTTCATCTGCATAAGTAGTTCTTTAGGATTTTCAGCCATTTAGTTATCGGGTTTAATGTGTATTAGCCATTTAATTTCAAAATTAGTCAAAAAAAAGTGATCTCCTACCGTGCATGTACCAGTGCAATCCTAATGTGTGGTTTAGATTTTTTTTTATTCTTTTATATTTTTATTATTTTTTTCAATCACAAGCAAGTTAGCAAATAATTAAACCTAAGACACCTATGGGTTACTTAGACCCAACAGTTCGATGTAATATGAATCAGCCTAGATGCGAGTTAAGTCTAATCTCAGTTCTTTCAACTAGCCAAGTAAGAGGTGGGGTCGTGGGAGGCTCTCCGTGCTTTCACAACGGACCTAATTAAATAACCACGAGTCTATTTAGGCTTAGCTTTTTTAACCTCTTGCTTTTGACACCAATTTCAAGGGTGAGTTCAAACTTGTACTTAACTTCATCACAAAATTTAAACTGAACTCAATTGATCCTAGGAGTCAATGTCTACTTAGTTTTAATTAGATTTAGGTTAATGCAGGATGCTGGTTGGTTGTTTTTGAACTAAGAAAGGATAATAAAATTTTCATCTTATCTTGTTAATGGATATTGTCCTTAAGTCGATTTAAAATGAAGGTATACAATCAAGTTCAAATAAGGGGTTTTATACAACTAAACTAGATGAATAAAACTAATCAAACTTGAAAGCTTACCTTGTCTCCAGCGATCACCAAAAGTAAATCTAAGATGATGAATGCTCTAAACTGTTAAGTTTCTATTCTTGTCATGCAATTTTTATTAAGTTTATGTGGGTGACTTTTAAGTGAATTTGAAAAAAGAAAGCAACTGCTAAAAAGAAACTAGAGTTAGGATTGATCTCACCAAACAAGATTGGCAACTTTTTCTTCTCATTTTTTTCTCTCTTTTTTTTCTATAAAAAATAAGAAAAAGTTAGTAAGTTGTATACAAATAAAATTAAAGAAATTAGAAAAATAATTTAGCATTTGTGCCTTCCCTGGCAATGCCACCAAAAACTTAATAGATCGTAATGTTGTCATTAAAATACTGTATTTATCAGTTTAAATATCTGACTTCTTAAAAAAATTAAAAATATATAGAGAGTAGCGAGTCGGATCGAATCCATAGATAAGACAGTACTTTGATTTGATAATTTTGATTTTTATAAAAAAAAAATTTAGAAACAGAATTGTAAACAGAAAATAAAAATTAAATGGTGCAGAAAGATAAACTCGATACTAAGATCTATTATTTAGATCTTAGCTTCTACTTGTAATAAAAATTAATTTTAAAAATTTAAATTTTATATTAATTAAAACCTAAATCTTATTGCAAAACTTAAAAGTACATAAAGAAAAGTTTGGTACTAAGATCTACTAACTAAATCTTAGCTTCTACTTGTAATAAAAATAAAAGATATCAATTTAAAAAGAATGAAACTAATTTTTGTATTAATTAAAATTTGAATTCAAGTATATAAAATTTAAAAAAAAAAGAATAAATAACAAAGAGAAAGCAAACTAGAACTAGTAAATAAAGGGATCTGCGTAGCCTCGTCAGAAAGAAAATTGGTGGGCTCCTCTTCCTTCGTACTCTTCAGCGCATGCTTGCATCTCCTCCTTCTTTCTCTTTGGATCTGATCTTGAAGATGATGGTGTAGAAGATGGTGTAGGAAGCAAGAACTCTCTTCTTAGCTCCTCTTTCTTAGAGACCTTCTCAACACCCTAAGCACTTATGTTGCCCTCCTCTCTCTTGTGCCATCCAACTCTTAAGATGATCTGAAGATGGGACGTGGAGAGCTTTAAAAAGGGCTAGGGTTTGGTGCAAAGTAGGTATTTTTCCTTCGATTCCGTTCTATATATAATTCTCTTGAATTGGTAGAAACCTTTCTTCTTTGTCTTGCCCCCTAGTCTCTTATTTTGCTCCTTATGCTGAATCTTTTTGGACTCCTATTTGCTGTCATTTATTCTCTTCTAGGTTATCTCCTTGCTACCTAAAAAATAGTTTTCGGATCAAGTTTCTGAGCCAAGAAAAAACTAGGGGGAATCTGGGTGTATTGGATATTTTCAATTTTGTCCAGCACTATTACCAATTTTAATTTAATGTAGCTGCCTCATTGGAAATCCAAATTGAATTCTATAAAGTACATTCTTTTTTTACTCTTCTTAGAATTCTATAGGATCTGATCTTGCTAAATTTGGAGTCCTATAGCCTTTCAGGGATCCTGATGCCAAAGGTATTAGAATCAAGAGAATCCAGCCAAAGAAGAGATTAACTACCTTTTTCTTACTTTTTGCGCCTCCTAGCTCCTTTTCTAGCTGATGGCATCAACAAGAGGAAGGTGTGGGATCAGGGTTTCAGGTGGTGGTTGGCCGGCTAGGGTTCCTAAGTCCTGAGGTTTCGAATGTCTCCCGCGATTTGAGCATACCTGCCAAATAAGGAAGAAATGTAAATTATTTTGTTAAAAAATCTCTAGTAGATGTGAAATTATTTTGGTGCTTAGCTTGATCAGTCAACTCGATATATACTTTCCATAAAAATACTCTAATTTTATATTTTTCAAAAAAATATTATTAAAAATATTTAATTTTGTAAGAAAATCCAACTTAGTTATGAAATTAGGATTTTTAGAAGATGTTAGCACCATTAACTACCTAAAATACTTAAAATAATTGTAAAAATATATGACTCATCAACTATCAAACTATACTATAAAATGGGAATGAATTATATCATTATTGTAGATGAAAAGATAGCCAAAATGATAATGAAGAAAAATGGATGCTTGTGAGAAGTCATGTTAACATCATTTTATTTGATGGTTACATGCTTGATATTTTTTTTGTTTGATAGGCTTTTCTGGGTGTGTCTAGGTAATTTCAGCTTTTGTTTTATTAACAGATATCTAGTGAAAATACTGATGTAGTATAACTTACTTTGCTTATGTATACTTTTAGGGGGTGCTTGATTGGAGGGAGTAGGGGTCTGAAATCAGAATGACAATGGATGACTCCCATTCCAACTATTTGGTTGGAAAGAGTCCTATTTCAATTTCGATTTTGAGATAGAATGGAAATGGTCCAATCTACATAGAACTCAATCCCAACTCTTCTTTATAGATTCAAATATCTATTCCAATTTCGATTCCAGTCATGAACCAAGCACTTCGGAAGATTTGACCATTCCGATTCCAAGTCATTTTGATTTTTATTCTGATTTCAATTCCAGTCATGAACCAAGCACCCCCTTAGTTGAACCATACTACTTTTATGCAAATTGCATAAATATTTATGAAATACGTTTTCATCTACCATATTGGTTGTTTATGTCTTATTTATTTATACTAGTGAAAAGACATGTGCGAGAAATATTCAACAAGATGTAATGAACAAAATATAACATAAAAACTAATGGTAAATTAAAATAAAAAAATAATATAAGAGGCAACATAAGTCAAACTAGAAAAAATGGCATAAAATTTAATATTAGACATAGTGAAAATAAAATACAAAATAAACCTTTAAAATATATGAACCAAAAATCAAAAAATCTTTAAGAAAAAAGGTATTTGACAAAATGGATATAGCCTTATAAAAACTATAATAGTTTCAAATTTATTTATTTACAAGTCATATACATCTTCTTATCAACATGTTTTTCTTATTTCTCTTGGAGAAAAATAAGTAGGAAAAAAAAGTTTATATGAGTGTATTAGCAAGAAAAAAAGAGTGCATAGAATAGATTTATTTTTATCTTTTTCAAATTCAAGGATGGTGATGTACAAAAGATAATATTGAGGAGAAATAAATGACAAGGAGAGAAAAAAAGGGGTACATCCATTGGAGAAAAAGATTTTTAGTGCATATACAAATCAAGGGAGAAAATTAAGATATATTAAAACTAGTGTAAATCTTTTATAAGCACCGACGCAAAAAGCTAGTATAGAAAAGAGAGACCACCTGAGAAGAGAAATACATGAGATATAGCGTTTAGGTCCAAAAAATAAGCTTACCGAGCTACTAAGGTGTTTACAAAATTAAAATCGAAGCCTTACTAAGTTAAGTTTAGATTTAGTTGATAGGTACCAAAAAAAGAAATTAAAGACATACACATATATAACTTTTTTTCTTTTCTCATCATTGAAGAATGACTAAGTAGAGAGTAATTAATTTGTAATCCACCTTGTCCCACCAAATACCCATCTCTTGCTTTTGGTTTGACTAATTGAGACCAAATTTGGTTATATTTAAAAGAAGAAAAATGTTAACTAGTTGCTTAAGTGCAATTTTCGATAATTTTTCTATCCTGCAACTTTTTCATGATCCATAGTTAATGAGATTGGATTTTGTATGCATCAAATAATTGGAAAAAATAGTTCAAAAAAGTAGAAAATAACTTATTAAATGCCTGACTAATATGCGATACCCAACTCATTATTATTTTTTTTTTGGAGTTCAATATTGAGTATAAGTGTAGACTTTTATTTGGGTTTGTATTTTTGTCCAGATCTAATATATAATTTTGGTTTTTTTGGAATAAATAATGCTAAAATGGTGAGGGGCCAATTACTCCTACACGAGTCCATCTAAGATCATATATGCAATGAAAAACATTGGGGAATGAAAAATTATTTCCTTCAAGGTATTAGTTCAATAAAGGAGGATACCAAAGAAAATTATGATAAAACACAATATTCTTTAATTTTGGCACTCTACTTTTGGAGGATATTGTGAATACAAATAAAGAATAAAAATGTTAGTAGATGCCAACAATATAAAATAGTGCGATATATGGAACAACAATAATGACATAAATCTATTTATCATGTTGGAATTTTTATGCAGGCATGGAGTTAATAGCCTAATCCCATGATAGATGTGATGCTCGTATTATTTTTATAAATTTGGATTGATTCAATTTTGATGAAAACTAATTCTATCAATCATGTGGAAAGATTTGACCGGATAAGTTGAATATTTTTTGTTAATTATTTACAACGACAATATCTATAAAAATATTTGTCTTCATCTTATATTACTTTAGTCATTATATAAATTCATAATTTTATTTTTTAATAATTTAGCATATGCAAATTTGTAGTGGAGATAAATTATGAAGATTCAAATCCACCATTGGCTAGAGAATATGAGTTGAGAACGGATAAGCAATATATTTTCGTCACTCTAAAATGCAATATATTTTTCATCATCTAAAGCAAAACTAAAAATAGGTGCCTCCATCAGCAAAAGGTATGTATAATTTTTTCAGCACCTTTAATACATAAAATTTATATGTACCTAACGTTCATGTCACAACCCATTGTGGGATGCTAGTTAATTAACTAGAAGTCCAAAAGAGAAGGTAAGCTGGTAAACTTTTGGACATTTTCAATAATGATAAACACCTAGTGATGAGTATGGATAATACTTGATAGCAAAGTAGTGGTTTCTCATTTTTTTCTCCTCTCTCTTCCGTGAGAACGATAATGGGTAGCACAGTTTGCATGTGCTTTATTTGATGATGGATCATGCGTTCTTACCTTTGGTTGCTGTCACAGCTAACCGATACCAAGGGTATGATGGCCGGACCACAGCAGCTATGCGCAAGCACTCAAGTTCTGACGGGACATTCTATCCTATCTATTGTTCCAATGCGCAGGTGATGGGATAACTCCTAAAAAAATTCTTTGCGCACCATCCCGGGATTGAAAAAAAAAAAAAAACACCGGTTCGGATTGGGAAACCTGATATTCGATGCAACTCAATTTTTTTTTTTTTTCTGATCAAAATATATATATATATATATATATATATATATAATTTATTTTTTTAATTAGGATGTTATAGATAATAATAGAATGTTATAATAATAATATGATATTACTGTAGAAAAAAAAGGAAAGCTACCAACTTTTAGTCTCTGATGCTAGTTTGAGGTGTGGATAATTTTTAAACGTTCCTGCATCCAGTTTAGAGTAAATCGGCTTCCAACGATGCGTAAAATGATGGGCGATTTGGATTTCAAGACAGCACTCGTAAGCATCTTTGGGATCCAATTATGGCCATATCCACGACGTCCATTTGGGTTGCTAGGTGGGATTTCACAACCATGCTTATTTTCGTCGTTGGAATCCAATAAACCCTCCATCGTCCCAATCCAGCAAATCCCCATCTTCTATCGTCTGCTTCCTCGACCCTCTTTCTCCTTCTGCTTCCGCTATTGAGCTTCTAGAAGTGCCCTAAAAACCTTCTACTGTCTTAAATCTCTGCTACTGCCCAACATATTCTCCATCTGCTCTTATTCGTCTTAGCGAGCTTCTCCTTCTTCTCCGGCTTCTTCTCCTTCTCCCGAGTAGGTGGAGCACCTTCACCATCGATCGATCGTGGATTTTTTTTTTTGTTTATCTTATTTGTATATTTCTACATTTTTATGCTATTTTTTAAATTTTTTATTTTATAATTTCTGAAGGATCATCGAAGGGGAAACAGAGTTTGTAGAGATTGCGAGGTTTTGAAGATTAGATAGAACCTTTCCCCTTGTCTGCACTTTAGGTAAGAGCTCCAATAATCATGAGTGATGATCTAGGCTGCAAATTTTTTTCATTGTACCACATCCCTTGACCTTTGCAAGCTATAGATTTTTCATTTTTTTCATAATCTTGAGCTGATTTTGGAGAGGTTCTTACTGATCGGTGTTCTCATTTTCTGATTTGATCTACAAAATTGTGGAAAAATTCTCTGATTTTAAAGCAAGCTGTAGTGTGCCGTAATCCTCTTCTAAATTGTTAATATTTTGGTCTGCTACTTGAAGCCTGGGCTTAAATTCCATTAATATGTGCTGAAATATTATATGAAATGCATATATAGTTACTAATATGACAACCAATAGAAGAGATCTCCATGCTTTTCCAGAGATTTATGTGCTCCCATAATTCTATGTAATTTAATCAAATCAACTGTCTGGACAATAATTTTTTGTGCTCGTTACCATTGGATTGATGCTTTGTTTCCAAATAATGCATGAATGCGTTTCCCATTTGTCTCTCAAAGCTTCTTTAGAAAAAACTTTAATTTGGACATTTGCTGTTTTGAAGTGTTTAGATGTTTCATTCATTCATATAATTTCCATTCAGAAGTTACTGATTGAATGCATCACTTCAGACCCCAGTCTTGAAAGAATCTGGACTCTGGATAGAGTTATTAGGAAGCTTCATTGCTGAGCAATTTTTTCTCCCTTAAGTAACATCTATGAGTTGCATTGCATATTGTGTATGTCTCGATCATAGCTTGCTTCCATTCCACACGTTAGCGTTGAAAGATATTCATGTTTGAATGAATGAAGATTGGCTACTAGTAGACCAAAATGTGCTCCTAAAATTTTAAGTACATCTCAGTTTTAATTGCTTCAGACAACCTTTCAGAAGATAGATAAGGCCCTCTGCTTCCCACCCTTTTTTTCAGATGTTAATGATGGGCCATGTGTTATAGCCCAAAACCCAGCCCAGCCCAGCAGACCCAAACCCAAAAAAAAAAAAAAAAAAAAAAAAAAAAAAAAAAAAAACAGGAGAATCAAACCGGAAAGAAGACTCCCGATAGGAGTCTTCTTCTCTGGCAAGACCCGGGCGAGATCGGACTCCTAGGATCCCTCGGAGTCCTAGGATTCCTTATAAGAAGACCTCCTCTCCCTTGAGACCGAACATCGTCCTCCTCCCTCTCTCTTTCTCTCCGTCTTTCTCGATCGAAGCCGCAGACACCGTTCGATTTCTCGCCGTGATTGCTCGCCGGTGAGGTCACCGGAGGCTGAGGTGAGTCTCCTTCTTCTTTCCCTCTTTCTTCTCCTTCCTCCCATGCTCTTGTGCGCGGTTGCCGGCGACGAGAGTCGCCGATTTTCGGTGGGGAAAGAGACCCTATTTTTTAGCCTCTTTTTCTTTGATTTTCCGACGCCGGCGATCGTAATCGACCGCCGGCCATACTCCTCTGTGACCGGGGGAGTGGCCCCCGTCTGCCGCCGGCCTCCGCCGCGGCAGCCGCGGCCTGAACGGCCCGGCCAAGGATGGGCCACGCCGGTCCCCTGTTCCGGCGCGGGAAGAGCCGAGAAGAAGAAGAAGAAAAAAAAAAGAAAAGAAAAGAAAAAGAAAAGAAAAGAAGAAAAAGAAGAAAAGAAAAGAAAAGAAAAAGAAGAAAAAGAAAAAAAAGAGAAAAAAAAGAAAAGAAAAGAAAAATAATAATAATAAAATATATATATATATATATATTTATATATATATATATATGAACAAATAAATAAATAAATAAATAAATAAATAAAAATAAAAAAAATGAAAATGATGAGAGAGAGAGTTTCTCTCTCTTCTCTCTCTTCTTTCAGTCTGAACCCTGACTTTCTCGTTGGAATTGGACTTTCTCTCTCTAAAATTTTCTCTCTCTAGGTTGTTTCTCTCTCTTGATGGATTTCTCTCTCTCTAAAGTTATTCCTCTAGGATTAGCGAAGTAGAAGACTTCATTGATGATTTTGATCGAGTTTAGCGAAGAGTCTGATTTTAAGTAAGGTTTTGATTTGGGATCCGTTTAGATTGAATTTTGAATTAAAATTAATGTAAAAATATAATTTTGGATAATAGGCACGGAAGAATCTCTTAGAAGTTAGTCGATCTGTTCATTCAGTGCTCCGTGAAAGGTAAGTAATGAATCATCTTCTCGAGATATTCTATATTTATTCTGAAAATAAATAATTATTCTCTAAAATTATGTATGATTTATGAAATTATGTTTTGAAAGAAAAGTGCTTTTGAAATGTTATGGTATATCGATTTATGCGCATGTTCAGTGAAAAAAATTATGATATATTATGATACAAAGTGTTTGATACAGATCGGATTTATGCTCTCAGCCTAATTATGTTTCAGTAGGCCCCGCCAATGGGGATTATACGTTGGTACTCAGTGGACCCTGCCAGTGGGGGTTGTGCGCTGGTATTTGTGGACCCTGCCAGTGGGGGTTGTGCGCTGGTATTCTGTGGACCCCGCCAATGGGGGTTAAACGTTGGTCATAGTCAAGGCTGTTGAGTTACGAGTGTTTTGAATCGAATCGAATTTATGATTATATTATATGTGAATATTTAAAAATATTTGATTTGTATTAAATCAGCATGAAATATACTCTTATGTTTATTTGCAGCATTATTCTTGAAAATTATATAATATCTGAATTATCTAGTTGAGATATTTGTTACTTACTGGGCTGTCTAGCTCATTACCTTTCTTTTCATTTTTCAGATTCAGATAATTAATATCGAGAGTGGGACGAAATATTGGGACAGAGCTTTTAGAAGCGAGATTAGCATTGTCAGCTTCATTGAACTTAGATCTAATATTTTATTGATTTAGTAAAAATTTTATTGGATGTAAGACATTTGATTTAATTACTTGAATTATAGTTGAATAGTAATTATTTGAATTTATTTCGCTGTGATGCATTGATATCGTGATGAGATGCCTTGCATGCTTATGGAGAGAGTTCTTCATGAGTATGCGGCAGTTGCTGCGACCCTCGATTCACAATCTCGGGTCAGGGGCGTGACAATTAATATGGTATCAGAGCATAAGTGGATAAATTATGACACATAGAATTTAACATAATATGAGTGTAGGTGGGTAGACATTAGGAATATTGGGACGTTAGAGTATGAGCATCATAATAAACCCATCCTAACAAATAGATCAATGAATCTAATAAAGTTTTACTACTACAAGGTTATCATGCCTCCCCATAGAATGACAAGAACAAGAGTTTATTTATTTGAAGCAAAAGGGTATGAGTGTGACTGAATATGAAGCAAAATTTACAGAGTTAGCAAAATTTGCTCCGAGATTAGTGGATGGTGAGCAAGAACGTGTTCACAAGTCGAGATGGGACTGAGAATTGAAATTCGAAAACAAGTGGTTCCATATGAATTGACAACTTATGCAGATGTGGTAAACAAAGCACTAATAATTGAAAGGGAAGTCAATGAAGAACGCATGGAAAGAGAAAGAAAGCAAAGAAAGAGAGCAAAATTAAATGACACACAAGGGCAGAATAATAAAAATATCAAAAGATCAGCTAAGGGAGCAATAGATAATAAGACTCAACAGATTGATGGTGAGCAGTGCTCCAGATGTGGCAAAAATCATGCAGACAAGAATTGCTATTGGAATACAGGTGCTTGTTTCAAATGTGGTCAGATGGATCATAAAATTGCTAGTTGCCCGCTAAATACTGAAAATCAAGTTGGCCAAAGAACTCATGAAGGACAACATAAGGGTGGTGGACAGATTTCTAAAAATTAGGGAAGAGTTTATGCGCTTTCTCAACAAAATCCACAGGTTTCCAATACAATGGTGACAGGTATGAAAAATTTCGGAGACGAAATTTCTTTTTAGGGGTGAAGAATGTTATAGCCCAAAACCCAGCCCAGCCTAGCAGACCCAAGTCCAAAAAAAAAAAAAACAGGGGAATCAAATCGAGAAGAAGACTCCCGATAGGAGTCTTCTTCTCCGACGAGACCCGACGAGATCGGACTCCTAGGACCCCTCGGAGTCCTAGGATTCCCTATAAGAAGACCCCATCTCCCTTGAGACCGAACATCATCCTCCTCCCTCTCTCTTTCTCTCCGTCTTTCTCGATCGAAGCCGCGGACACCGTTCGATTTCTCGCCGTGATTGCTCGCCGGTGAGGTCACCGGAGGCCGAGGTGAGTCTCCTTCTTCTTTCCCTCTTTCTTCTCCTTCCTCTCATGCTCTTGTGCGCGGCTGCCGGTGACGAGAGTTGTCGATTTTCGGTCGGGAAAGAGACCCTGTTTTTGAGCCTCTTTTTCTTTGATTTTCCGGCGCCGGCGATTGTAATCGACCGCCGGCCATACTCCTCCGTGACCGGAGGAGTAGCCCCCGTCTGCCGCCGGCCTCCGCCGCGGCAGCCGCGGCCTGAACGGCCCGGCCAAGGATGGGCCACGCCGGTCCCCTGTTCCGGTGCGGGAAGAGCCGAGAAGAAGAAGAAGAAGAAAAAAAAAGAAAAGAAAAGAAAAAGAAAAGAAGAAAAAGAAGAAAAGAAAAGAAAAGAAAAAGAAGAAAAAGAAAAAAAAAGAAAAAGAAAAGAAAAGAAAAGAAAAAATAATAAATATATATATATTTATATATATATATATGAACAAATAAATAAATAAATAAATAAATAAATAAAAATAAAAAAATGAAAATGATGAGAGAGAGAGTTTCTCTCTCTTCTCTCTCTTCTTTCAGTCTGAACCCTGGCTTTCTCGCTGGAATTGGACTTTCTCTCTCTACTTTCTCTCTCTAGAATTTTCTCTCTCTAGGTTGTTTCTCTCTCTTGATGGATTTCTCTCTCTCTAAAGTTATTCCTCTAGGATTAGCGAAGTGGAAGGCTTCATTGATGATTTTGATCGAGTTTAGCGAAGAGTTTGATTTTAAGTGAGATTTTGATTTGGGATCTGTTTAGATTGAATTTTGAATTAAAATTAATATAAAATATAATTTTGGATAATAGGCACGGAAGAATCTCCTAGAAGTTAGTCGATCTGTTCATTCAGTGCTCCGTGAAAGGTAAGTAATGAATCATCTTCTCGAGATATTCTATATTTATTCTGAAAATAAATAATTATTCTCTGAAATTATGAATGATTTATGAAATTATGTTTTGAAAGAAAAGTGCTTTTGAAATGTTATGGTATATCGATTTATGCGCATGTTCAGTGAAAAAAATTATGATATATTATGATACAAAGTGTTTGATACAGATCGGATTTATGCTCTCAGCCTAACTATGTTTCAGTGGGCCCCGCCAATGGGGATTATACGTTGGTACTCAGTGGACCCTGCCAGTGGGGGTTGTGCGCTGGTATTCTGTGGATCCCGCCAATGGGGGTTAAACGTTGGTCATAGTCAAGGCTGTTGAGTTACGAGTGTTTTGAATCGAATCGGATTTATGATTATATTATATATGAATATTTAAAAATATTTGATTTGTATTAAATCAGCATGAAATATACTCTTATGTTTATTTGCAGCATTATTCTTGAAAATTATATAATATCTGAATTATCTAGTTGAGATATTTGTTACTTACTGGGCTGTCTAGCTCATTACCTTTCTTTTCATTTTTCAGATTCAGATAATTAATATCGAGAGTGGGACGAAATATTGGGACAGAGCTTTTAGAAGCGAGATTAGCATTGTCAACTTCATTGAACTTAAATCTAATGTTTTATTGATTTAGTAAAAATTTTATTGGATGTAAGACATTTGATTTAATTACTTGAATTACAGTTGAATAGTAATTATTTGAATTTATTCCGCTGTGATGCATTGATATCGTGATGAGATGCTTTGCATGTTTATGGAGAGAGTTCTTCATGAGTATGCGGCGGTTGTCGTGATCCTCGATTCACAATCTCGGGTCGGGGGCGTGACACCATGTTTCAGATGTTTAAAGTTTGGGGGCACTTTTTGAAGGGCACCTTTTTGCTTCAAAGAGTTCCAGTCCCTCGCCTTGCGTGCCGGCAGGCCAAACATTTCCCCTGGTGTGCTGTTACTTTGAAGGCACTTCTTGATGCTCTTTTTAGTTGAGTCTCGCTACCGAGGAAGTAAACCACTGCTTCCCTTCTCTCTGTTCTCATAAATACCTCTAACTAATAAAATTGGGTGGCTTGGCCTCCCTTTTGCTTAAACAAGAAGTTTCAGAGCACTCTGTTTCAGATGTTATCGTTGGTGCAGGTGCTGCTGGCTCTCCGTCCCTTCTTATTTTCAGATTTGGAACTTTCTGTTGAAGTTTTATTCCGGTTGTTCGATTACGTGCTATTGTTTTCAAACAGCATAACCAGTTCCTTTGCATAAGTTAATGGCATGTTTGGTTCCAAGTTGTATTTCTGCTCTATGATGGCATTCGTGTATGCACTACTTACTGTAAGTATGCTATTGGATGCATGCCTTTACTGTAAATAGAAATGAAGTAAAGATCTAATATCATGATAGATTTGTTTGTCAAACTGTTTTGCTGGTGTAATTATTTTCTAAAGTGTTTGGCATGTGATATTTAATTTTATTCTTAGTTTGTTGAAATTTATATTTCAAATAGGTTGTTCGATTCAAGTTATTATGCCTATGTATAATTCTAATAGATGGAATGGACCAGTAATGGCTAATAAAAATATCATCTAGAATGCAACAAGTTTCTTATATTTTATCATTTTCTTCATGTCATGATATTGCTGGCTAAATCCTCTGCAAAATGATTGTGAAGAACTTTTTTTTTTTTAATTTTTCAGTTAAATTGCAGTTTCAATCAAATTTTATCTTATGATGGACAAAAGTTGGATAAATAAACCAAGATCCAGCAAAGATTATTTAGATGGAGTTCAAGATTTTATTAAATTTGCTGTTGAGAAATCTAGTATGAATGGAAAGATTTTATGTCCATGCCGAAAATGTGTAAATTATTTTTTACTTGATCCACAAACTATTGAAGAATATTTGGTATGAAATGATTTTTTGAAGGGTTATATCAAGTGGGTATTTCATGAAGTGTCCATGTTATCATCTTCATCTACTCAACCCTCCTATGTAGAACATACATCTTCCCAGGGATCTGATAACTTACAAAGAAATCCTGCAAGAGAAGATGATATGAGGGGTTTGCTTAGAAATGCTCTTAGACTTGGTGTTGGAAATTTAGAAGATTTCAGTGGAGAACAAAAAATAGTTGGGATACCTGAGGGATTTATGTCTACTGATCTTATGCATGTTGAGGAGTCCGTATGTTCATCTAATGATGAGACAGCTCAGTATCACCATTTGTTAGAAGATTGTGATCAAGAATTATATTCGGGTTGTAAAAATTTTTTGAAGACTTCTTTTTCTTATGTATTTATTCCATTTAAAATATTTGAATGGATGGTATGGCAAGAATTTTACTATACTGTTTCCATTATTAAATGATGCATTTCTGGAAGGCACTACTTTGCCATCTTCCTCTTGTAAAGTCAAAAAATTAGTAAAGAAATTGGATCTTGGATATGAGAAGATTCATAGTTTTCCAAATGATTGTATATTATATCGAGGCGATAATGTTAATCAAGAGTCATGTCATATGTGTGGATCTTCACGATGGATAATGCATAAAGAAGATGAAGATGATATATTGAATAATGTGGATGCAATACGGCGTAAAAAAAAAAAAAAAATCCGGCCAAAGTGTTGCATTGCTTTCCTCTCATATCTAGATTGAAAAAAATCTATGCATCGTCAAAAACAGCTTCTTCAATGAGATGGCATGATGAAAGATGTACAAAAGACGGAATGTTGAGACATCCAGCAGATAGTTTAGCATAGAAAGCATTTGATGATAGGTATTCTAATTTTGCCTATGATGTTTATAGTATTAGGTTGGGTTTAGCTACTGATGGTTTCAATCCTTTTCGGATTTTAAGTTCTACCTACAGCACTTGATCAGTTGTTTTGATTTCTTATAATTTGCCACCGTGGATTTGCATAAAACAAGCCTCATTAATTTTGTTAATGGTTATTCCAGATGATAAGAGTCCAGAGAATGATATTGATATTTTTCTGCAACCTTTAATAGAGGAATTGAAACAATCATGGGAAGGTATTGATGCACTTGATACTTCTACCGGCCAAACATTTAAATTACGGACAGCTCTTATATGGACTATCAATGATTTTTCTGTATATACTAATTTATCTGATTGGAGTACTAAGGGACGTGTTGCATGCCCATCATGGGAGAATTCAACCCATTCATATTGGTTCAAACATGGGGAAAAGTTTTAATAGATTTTGATCATATGTTGATGAAATTGGATTCTTTTGTTTTGTCAATATTGGCTGCTGCTACTTGTGACAGCATGAATCCTGAAGATTAGTTTTTAATGGCCATGCTTCTAAAGCAGATGACCATTCAGGGAGCTCCACTTGTGTTGAATCCCATTCCTTATTTGAAGTAACAACGAAACAACTCTAATGGGACCTTGCAAAATTTTCCAGACAAAACTGGGACAGACGTTCTTTCCATGATGGATTGATATGTCACTCAAAACAGACCATATACAGGTATGACCAAGAGAGAGAGTCATTTTCATTGAAATTAATATGTCACTCAAAACAGAACATACATTAAATACTGTCACAGAGAGGCTTGTTAATTTGTCTAAGTAGATCTGGGTCATAATGTAACCCAACTCTTGACTTGGTTGCTACATGAGAACATGTTTGTCTAAGTAGTTCTGGCTTGTAAAATATAGGACACATTGAACATGTTAAACAGCAGTTATTATTTTTATTATTGTTACTATCGCTTAGGGAGTTAGATTTGTTTGAAAAGGATATTAGCAATAAAGAGTGCTCATAGTATTGGTGGTATTGCTTATTTTTCTATGCTTGTGAATTTCAAATATCAGCATTATATATTACCTTGTGCATCATAGGCATGACGAGCTAATTTAGTCCAATTGGTGTTTATAAGTACTCAGTTCAATTCATTTGCCACTAACTCTTGCTTCACAGGTTTCAGTCTTCAGTTATTAATTCACTGAGATTCACCGAGATAAGAAAATAAATCTAAGACTTTTTCCCAAACTAGACATCAGTACAGTTTATATTATCTCTGTGCCAATCCGAAGTTCGCACGTAGGTAGAAAGATACTTTCTAATACCCAGAATCATTAATCCCATAATTGAATTTGTAGCAAGATACAAATCCAACCTCTCAATCTATTAACAATCTGATCGATGCATGAATTTTAAGCCACTCGCTCCTGATGCATGAATTTCCGTGATTCTACATTTTTTTTTAATATTTTTTGTTTAACAAACCTTATAATGGTCGCAAATGGCCATGGTGTCATGTTTCCCAACGACGGAAATAAATATTGCAAAAAAGCATGTTAGCCGCGCTCATCTATGCCGTTAGATACCACTGCGACGACCCTTTCTGCTGGAACCCGACGGTGTTTAAAAAGGTGAAAAAGCTTATAATTTTATCCCCATTCTACAAGCGTCGTCGGACTCCAAAGATGGTTCCCCACTCCTGCATAGTCGGCGCGCACCTAACGCTTTGGAAAACGTCGTGGACCTATTTAGCAAGCACTTATTTACGTTGCCAAAAAACAAAAATAGCGCCGTCTATTATATATTTAAAAAATAATATCATCTATCATATATTTTTTTTACTCGATGACATTTTATTGTATTCTATAAAATATTATTAAGATATTATAAAAATTAATAAGATATTATAATAATATTATGACATCTTGTTGTAATCTTATGACATCTTAATAAGAATATCATAATAATATTATGGTATTCTGTTGTATTTTATAAATAATTATTAAGATATCATAAAAATTTATAAGACGTCGTAATAATATTGTGATATTTTGTTGTAACTATATAATATCTTATTGTATTTTATAGATAATTATTAAAATATTATAAAAATTAATAATTATTGTAACATCCTGTGTGTATCCTATGATATTCTGTTGTATTCTATAAATAATTATCGAAATATTATAAAAATTAATAAAATATTATAATTTTCTATTTAATTCCGTTGCATCCTATTAAAAAGCAATTGGATATTATAAAATTAAAAAAAAATATTTTGATAAGCAAAAATTTGAGATAAAAAATTAAATTATATTAAATATTTATCTTCTAATTAATTATATTATATGATATAATTTGACGAAGTGATGCATGTTTTCTCCACTGGACGTGGTGGACAAAGAATTACTCATAACTCCTAACCAATGACCTCAGTTAGACTAAGTCGGGTTGAGGCCCAAAAGTAATAGGCATCACCGATTCAGAGCTCGACACGTACCAGATCACATGACAATCGGCCATCGTGTGAATGTTGCAGTAGATTGGCCCTTCACCGGCGTTTTGTCTAGTACCCACCGCAGGCGATCCTCCCGCTCTACCTCTTCTTGCCGCCCAAATCCCTACCCCTATTTTTATAACCCTCCAGTTTCCCGCCATTTACACACCCCGCGAGCGATCGAGAGATGGGGGCGGCGGGAACGCGGAAGAAGGTCCAGCGAAAGTTTAAGCTCCGAGGGTTTACCCTTAAAGTGGAGGCCTTGGAGGAGGCCCTCGCCTTCCTCTCCCGCTTCCCGGACGCTGAGGACGACGCCCTCGACCTCCTCATCGACGAGATCGACAAGGAATCCCGTACTATTCCCCGTTTCCTTTTCTTTCTTTTTCTCTTCTCTATTCGTCTATCTCTCGTTTCTGATCCCCAAAAATCCATTTTTTTGGATCAAAATTCGCAGTTAAATCGTCGATTTTGGACCGGGAGGCGATCCATCGGGTGGTCAGCCTCCTGCTGGACGCGGATGCCGCCGTGGATCCGAGCTCCACGGTCGCCAGCAACCGGGCGGCACTCCGTGTGATCGATGCCTTCGTGATCCCTAGGTTCCGATACGATCCCATTAAGAAAGTCTTCTATGAGTAAGTGCTCTGAAAGATCTCATCTTTCGGTTATCGGCCACTTTCTCTTTCCCAATTTATATGATTATCAGGGTTATTCCGAGTTACAATTTTTTTTTTTTTAATAAAAATTCCATGAGAAGTTCGTAATTGGGTCAAATTTGTGAAAAAGGATTTCACAATTTTGGGCTGTTTCGGTATAGATTAATCTTTTGATGGTCACGATTCATGCTTATTTTTTTTTAATTCTTTGCAATTTTTGATATTTTCTTCTAATCTTTCAGGCACACGGGAAGGCTGCCGATCCATGGGGAAGCTGAGGACAAAGCTGCCCTGTACAGGGATAGGTACCAGCTGCTGCTTCAGAGGCTATCTCGTGATAAGTATTTCTCCAGACCAGCATTTGATACTGAAATGACAGATTCTGAGAGTTGTGAGGTATCTTGGGAGCCTTTGAAAACTCTGCCTTTGTTTTGCCATGATCTACTGATCGAGTTCACTTTTTACCCAATGTTTTGAATTGCATTGATGATTTCGTGGATGCTTTTGAAGAGGACACCTAGATAATTGGTTTTTTTCTGCTGGTTCTTTTTAATGTAGATAACTCCAATCCAATCTTTGATTGGATGCACTGGAAGGAGATGGATCATGGGAGTGATATCGCAATTAGAAGAAGGTCATTTCTTCTTGGAAGATCTTACTGCAGCAGTACCAATTGACTTAGCCAATGCAATATCCTTGATGCCATTCGTTTTCTTCATATTATATGTTTGATGGGCTGGTTGTGGTTGGAATGTTTGACTGAATTCTTATCTTGCAAGTGATGGTTTAATTTGTGGTAGTGATGTTTTTCTTTTTCTTTGATGATTATATTATTTTAGTGTTATGTCATCCAATGCATGTTCTATAAGGCATATTACACAATAGGAAATATTTGTTTTTACCTGCTACTGACACCCTTTATTTATTATTTCTTTGGTTGCTGGGTGATGGAAATTTTTACATTTGGGTATTTGTTCTTCAAGTATTACTACATTTGACATTAGTATTCCAGTTTCAGCATTTTATACCACCTTTCTCTCAAATATACATTACCAAGATTCTTTCAAACTGCATGGTGATGTCATAGCAGAACTTCGCATTGATTTGGAAACTGTAATTTTGCCATATTTTCACTGACAATGTTTCCCAGTGTTTCACTCTTGACTAAAACACAAAGTTTGATCCGTTAAAGGCTCATTTTATCTTCACACACATAACTACAACTTTTTTCCAATGCTTCTTTTGTATTTTTTTAAAGGATATGACCTTCTAATCATCCACTGATAATGACAAGTCCATATTGTCGCTCTTCTTGTCGAACTGCTTATCCTCATGCGAACACTGTATGGATTAAAAACTATATATAACTAATTCAGACAATTATCATATGTTTTCATGATGTTCAGTATTTTGTTGTTTTTGATTGTTTTCCTTAAGGTTAGGGCTCCTGGATCCTTATATTCTGTGCATGTCTTAGAATGAACTGATCCATTTTAAGTCATTACACAGAACTTAGATTCTTTTTTTTTTTTCCTGTTTTTGTGGCTGTTGAAGTTGCAATAATTTCATTTTGAAAATTGAGTTCATTGACATGTAGAATTAGCAGGGGAACTAATTCTTGGAAATGATAGTTTGTTCCACTTGATGGAAGACATGGATTGAGAGACTTTACAGAGTTGAACTAGTGACTGTCCATGAGATTGAACAAGAAGAGAGAAAGTGATTGAAGTTTGTGAGAGAGACAAACATGAGAAAGAAATCTTTGGTCTGGAAAAATGAGATCTTAAAGTTGAGGAAATAGTTTTGATAGAAATCTAACAAGAAAGAAAGGATTAATGATAACTTAAGGAGGGCAGTACCTTGTGAGACAGTAAAGGTGGAAAATTACTTTGGTTTTTGGAACTCCAATGCCATGCAAAGCATGCGTTTACATTTAATCTGAGTGAGCTTGTTGTTGTTTCATAAATTAATTATGTTATGAAATACAGAGATAAAAGTGAAAATAGGACAGAAAGGCATTAGGCATCAAGAGTTTTACTTTAATTCGCTTTGAGATTAATGACTATGAAATATTTGTAATGAATCTTTAGATGGCATGGAATATTCGCCCTTCAGCTATACAGGGAGTCCACAGTTGAAGGAGAAGAAATAAATTCAGTCCTTTGTAACTGTTCATATTAATTTGGTGACTACTAGGTATATGATACTTAAGTAGTTTTAAACAAGGATTTAAGTCCCGAAGGGATGGGGGCTGTCCCGGCTGTCCCATCCCGTTCCTTTAAGATTCCGGCACCAGAGATGGGTGCGGGATCCTAAAATGCATTTCCAATCTCTGTCTTGGCCGTCCCATCTTCATCTTGGCCAGATCAGATGTTGGTACGGCCGTCGTGATTGTGCCTTATTTTTTTTTCATTGCTGAACCCTATTTTTTTGTTGCTGAATGTGAACGGGTCATTCGTCATCGGAAGGGGAGAAGAATGAAGAAGAGAATACCAACCTCTTTTTCTGTTGGTGCGTTGGCATTGGCATCGTTGCCGGTGGGAGCATGGTCTTTTTCTTTCGATTTTGGTTTTTCGAGAGCAGGATACATCGGGAGGATAACTCGAGAAGGGAAAGGGAGGAGAGAGGAGAGAGAAGAGAGGTAGAGGCCGTTGGATTTTTTGATGAGGAAGCAAACCGAGAGAGAGGAGGGAGGAGAGAGGATCGGAGGGGAAGGAAAGAGGGCTCAGAGGCTTTCGGGCTTTGATACGGGATTTTCTCTCGACGTCAAACTCAGGTGATGAGGTCCATGTGAACCAGGACAAATCTTGGAGCATATGCATGGTGGATAGCGTGCAATCGGGAATTGATGACATACAAGGGGTAGCGTGGCGTGTTATCCACCGTGGGATTTGACACAATCCAATTGCAATCGGGAATTGGTGACATACAAGGGGTAGTGTGGCGTGTTATCAATCGTCAGATTTGACACTGTCCAATTGTATCAATATGGATTCCGCACCCATGTCATCGCACTCGACTATAAATAAAAAAATCACAACATGGCATCAACATACATCATACCGAAATTGAGCCTTTGACTTGATTCACGCCTATATAGCTATTCTAGATCGTTGTATCCAATATTCATATAAAAAAATTATGAGGTTAATTTTGTCATATGAAAGAGAGTTAAAAGAAAAACAGTGATAGGACTTCAAGATAACTAATCTGGAAGATCATAATACATTATAGTATTAGTATTAAATAGAACCAATCTATTATAAATATATTACTTTTAAAATTCAAATATATTTAAACAATAAATAGAATAGTAAAACTTTAAGATAAATTCAAAAAATAATATTTATATATATAAAACGGCGTTCTAAGCGTGTATCGGGATGCCTGATCAGGACAGCCATCGGGACGGGGCGGGACATGGGGTGTCCTGTTCCGGATGAAAACCGGGATGCCCCCATCCCATGGGTTTTAAAACCTTGGTTTTAAATAACCTTTTCTTGTATTCTGATCCCTTTATATGTAATCATACAGCTATTGATTGATAATATTTATAGAATACTTTAGTAGTTTTAAATAGCCTTTCCTTGTGCTCTGATCCTGTTATGTGTATCTGTACAGCTATTGTTGATCATATTTTCATGGTCATTTTAAGGATCATGATGCAATACAGGAAAAATTTTCATTGCTATGCCATTTACACTTTTACTGTTTACTGAATCTTGCAGACAATTCGTGTTTTGTATCCTGAAAGACTAAAAGAGAAGGAAGAGATTTCTAAATTTCCTTTACATCCATATGATTCATTGCTTCAGAAGTTAATGTCTTTTTCTCCCATGATCTTAATATTCTGTTATCAATTATATCATTTTCAGGCACAACGTAAGTGATTAGATATTGTACTGTTCAAATTCCATATTTTTTTGGTACAATGAAGCTTAAATTATTATAATGGTAATTGAATGAAGCAGTCTCTTCAAAATCTTAGCTGAGATTATTGTAATGTTTTTTCCTCAGTAGATGAAGCCACATAATGATTATTTTCCTTAATATTTAACACAAAATCACCTCAGGATTCTTTGTTGAGAACACCATAATTGTAGCTGAAGGAGAGTTGCTTTCAAATGGCATTTTTCAGGTTTGTTTTCTCCATTTCTCACATTTTATTTGTCCCTTTATGAGTTTTCATGATAATTCTTTTATATATATATATAATCTACTTTGTGCTATTTAATGAAGCATTCCATAACTTGTATAATGACACTTTAGATAATTTTTTTTGACATGCATAAATTTGTTTCTGAAAGAATTAATTAGCAGGAGCAAGATATTCATAATGATGAGCAACTGCTTTTATTTTCATGTGTCATAAAGATTTCCTGAGTTCAGATTTACAATGAACAACTTCTCTTTTTCATAATAGCAATAATACATGGTGATAATGGATTATACATATTTCTTCCATGTGATATATAATGACTGGATGGATGAGAAATCTAGTTTATGACAATGTTTCAAGCCACAAATAGGATTGGATGGTGAAGTGTTCATTAAGCAAGCTGCAAGTAGAATACCAGAAGTTTCTTGGTTGGAAAGTAATAGTATTTCTAGGCCCCTTCTGAGGTTGAGCACAGTGCAGTACTGTAACGTACTTTGAACTGGAGGGAATATGGAATTGAACTGATTGAACGAGAAAATAGAGCTAAGCAAGGATTATTTTGTATGCTACAAATAAAAATTGTGGGAATTTGCAGCAAATCTGGTGTCTAGGGAAGATGGTGAGATTTGGTGGATATGTCTTTGATTCTAATTCAGTGAATCTTGTTAGGCTGGAATATACAATCTGCTGGAGATTTGGTTGAGAGTAACTCATGCAAGAGCTAGGTGGCCAAAACAATGTAGCTTTTGCTATATGGAACTCAAGCGGATAATATTCCAAACATACATGCTTACCTTTATGGTTCAAAATATGATCCATGAAGCTTCGTGAATATCTTACAATCAAGTCATCTTTGATTTTGATGCTCCTGAAATTGGTGTTTTGTTCATTACTAATGCAGCTTTGGGCAGCTTGATTGGGCACACAGATCCTAGAAGGCTTGTTATGCATTAGCTCCTGTAATTTGAGGGGCAGACCTCCAAGAACCTAAAATTCGAAAGAATCTGGAATCTGGATGAAGTATGAAGAAGGCAATTGATTTAAGTGCGTTCCTTTCTGAAATATGCAGGTTGCAAGCCAAAGAATCCAGTTCAAAACTCAAGCAAAATTCTCAACTTTTGGGTAGTGTAATACTAGAAACTAGTGATTAAGTAACCACAAAATAAGATTTGGTACAGCTAATTATTGGAATTCTGAGATGTTGCACATGGAGTTACTAAACTGATGGAGATCCCAGAGGTTTTCTCATCATTACTCACAGTTGTTAGTCTCCTCAGCAGTCTAACAAAACTTACTAACCATTAGTCATGGCCTGATATAAAAACAACCAATTATTTGACTCTCAACTTCCACAGCCTGCCTGTGCAGATGAAAGGAATGTTCCTTTCTCCACAACAGTCTGTAGCAGAATTCAAATTAGTACATAATGATGAAGAGGTATTGCTTCTCATAATCACAAGTTTGGCATTTGGGAGCAATTAGAGCTAAAGATTCAAAAATAAAATAAAAAAGCAAAAGTTCAGAAAGGATTCATATAATTTAAAACATAAAAATAACAAAAGTAAAGAAGGTGACATTAACAATACATTTATACATAGGCTTACTCGAAACAAGCACAAGAGAGATATGTATAATGAATAATAGCAAAAATAAAACCGACAGCATATAGCATTATTAATTTGTTATTTAAGGTTTCTCATATTAGTCATGAACAATCATGTATAAATTGTAAAATTTCTTAATAAATCAAAATTAATTGATTACTTTTTGAACAACCTGTTTAATTGAAAAATGTAGATTCATTTAGGCAAAAAATTGAGAATAATTAGACAAGTTTTCAATAATTTGAAGAAAACTGCTATTATGCTTCTACTTCTTCTGGTTTATTCATTGCAAATTAAATCTTAAATACACAGACAATCTCAAGTTCTCAACTAAGCTAACTAAATCTGATTGATATGTAGGTCAATACATGTGGGTTTCCACCTCTGGAGGACAGAGAAGCTTCACTGTCGCTACTCATGGGACTTGACTTCTTTGGTGGTGGTGTACTGTCAACAGAAGAAACTGTATGCTCAAATAAGCCTTGTTATAACTATTAAAATTAAATATTTTTCAATTTGCTGATTTTTTTTTCTTCAATATCAAATAGCTTAGATTGTCAGAACTGGAAAAGAAGGCAGTGAATGACATGTTTGTCATCCTTTCTGATGTTTGGCTGGACAATGATGAGGTAATTCACGAGCTCATGATTATCTATCACTAAATAATCAACACTTTTTCTCAGAACAATCAGCATTCTTATTTTCGTAGAGAAGACTATGGAAAAGCTAGCTGTGGTCTTGGATGGTTATGACAGTGTGGAGGTGGTTCCTTCTTTATTTGTCTTAATGGGAAATTTCTGCTCTCGCCCCTGTAATCTTGCTTTCCATTCTTTCTCAAGTCTCAGGTGAAGGATCTTTATAAACTTGTCCATTGCTACTGTAGAACCAAATTTTTACATCTTAGCAAATTTAATATTTATCGGCACAATTTGTTGATATTTAACCATTTTCCATTAGAAATAAAGATATATAACTAGCCAAAGACATGCAGAATGCAGTTTGGAAAGCTTGGGGAAATGATTGAAGCTCACCCAAGACTGAAAGAACAAAGCCGATTTTTGTTTATTCCAGGTCCTGATGATGCAGGTATTATTAGATTATATGTTTGTTAGTTTTCTGCAAGGTTTCTTTATCCATAGATACTATTGAGCTGGTAGCTCATTTGAATTGGTTATATTGATCTTATTCCTTTCTTTGTTCCAAACTATATGTGATGGTTCAGTTGGATTTTGACTTCAAACAACCATATCCAATCTCTACCAAATTAAAACAAATACATTTCTTTACTGCTTGCTGTTGCTCTAATACTTTTACATGCACATGAATGATCATACTGTGATCCCTCAAGTCCAACATAAGGCATACCATTACAGGTCCATCAAAAGTTCTTCCAAGATGTTCGTTACCAAAGTATCTAATGGAAGACCTTCAGAAGCACATTCCCAATGCAATTTTCTCGAGCAATCCTTGCAGGTCAGATTTGAAACTACATATACTATTTATTAAGTGTAACAATCTATATTTCTTCTTTGTACGCTGTTTGTATTATTTCAAAATTTAATTGCTTTTGCTTGCGGAGAAGCTGTATTCACAAAATGAATTGCTCAGATAGTGACTAGCTAGTCATTTCCATTCTTAGTTACAGAGTGACTAAATATTTTTTGCACTTACAAGATACCAAACTATTGCTGTTATAGATAACATGTTTCTGACTTGCTAAGATGTAATTCTGAAAAGCTGTTTCCTAATTGAGTTGGTAATGAATCTTATATTTCAGACCTTACTGCATTTGTCATTTTTTGCCAGTCATATTATCCTTTAGAAACAAGAATGGCTTAGACTTACCAATTGGATTAACCCTTAATACCCTGACTCAAAATCCTATGCGGTGACTTTCCAGAATAAAATTTTACACCCAAGAAATTGTATTCTTCCGGCAAGATCTACTTTACAGAATGCGTCGTTCCTCTCTGATTCCTCCCTCAACAGAAGAAACAAGCGATCCATTTGAGCATGTGAGTTGATTTTTTTCCCTTTCATATGTTCCTCATAAACAGAAGATTGAAGAATTTTGAGTCTCTGCTAATGGAATCATTTTGTCACAGCTTGTGGCCACCATTACTCATCAAGGTCATCTTTGCCCCTTGCCTCTAACTGTGCAGCCTATCATCTGGAACTATGACCACTGCCTCCGTTTGTATCCAACACCACATACGGTATCATCTCTGCATGTCACCGCCGTATAACAAACACAAATTTTTGAAGGTTTAATGTGGAAAAATGCTTGCTTTCATATTTAAATTGCAGATAGTGTTGGGGGACAAGAGTGAACAAAAAGCCTTCAAGTACACAGGAATAACATGTTTCAACCCAGGTTCCTTCTCCAATGACAGCACCTTTGCAGCATACCGGCCTTGCACCAAGGACGTTGAGCTATCTGCCCTCGAAAGTTAGCGCCTTGAAGCATTTCAACTTTACTTTGTTTAGGAGACAGGTTGTGACAGAAAGATAAAGCACAAGTCCATCACATTCCAGCCATTAAATTGTTTCACTGTAACGAGATTCTTGCTTCATGATTGCTGCTGAATCACACCAATATTCATTTGATGATGGCTCACTATCGATGGTGGATACTACCAGCTATGTTTAGGCATATAGCAAGTGCTGACATTTTCTAAGCAGGTCATGCATGAAAATTCGTCGAATGATCCCCAAGAAGAGCTCACTGTAGCTATTTCTGTGGTGGAATAACTGAATCTTAGATTTGCAATACTACTGGTATACCAACCATCAATACCGCTATATTCTTTTGTGGAAGTAAACTCTGATTTTTTTAACTAAATTCTGTGAAATCTCCCGGTAGGCATATGATGAATGACAAGTTGTCGTGGAAGATTTTGTGAATGTACATATGCTTTCTTATTATTCAACAGAGAAAACTTGATATCGGTTTAAGAAATCAGCACCTCTTTATAATAAAGAATGGACAATATTTGTTTCAACAGCTTCTTTTGACGGTAGAATCATACCCTACTACCAAAGTGGTGCCTGCAGCTCTGATCTGTCTTCTCTGAGTACCCTTCAATGAAAGGAGCGAGTGAAACGAAAAAAAAAGTCACCTAAAGTCATCAGAAAAGCTCCAAATTCAGACGGAGTACTTGAAGTGAGAGAAGGGGGAAAACACCAATCAAAGAGCAGTGCGCTGGGAGTTGCTGTTTAGATTTATCTGCCTTAAGAGGATCGCTCGATGCAACGTATAGCAGATGGATGGAACTTTGTGCAATATGGAGTAAATGAAGAACTCATTGAATGCATGGTAAAGTATAAGAAGCAAAGATGAACACCTACTTATTGATTATTTGCAGGTGGTAAATGAAATTAAGAAAAATCGCTTCTTTCTAACTGGGCAAATATGGTGGAAACTAAAATGAGCAGTTAAAAGAGATATCATGTAATAACTACATTACATTATTGTAGTAAGTTAAAGTAATTTTGCATCTGTATGCTTAAACTACATTTAGTGATTACTTAAGCTTTATTTCCACAATGATCATTGTGATGATTACAAGAGGGAAATCTATAAAACTTACTCCAATAGCATATTCAGAGATGTTAGGCATTCTTCCTAGCTTTTTTTTACAATTGCACCTACTTATGAAATTTCTCTAGTGATATTATTTTTCCCAAATAAGTTTCCTTTTCTTCGAATTTTTTTTAATCTCCGAAAAACATAACTTCCTAGTGGGTTTGATCATTTGGACAATGTAAAATGAGACTGGAGCATCAGTAAGGAACGAACACATTGTCTAGGTTGAGCAACAGAAAAGGCTGGTTTGGGTTTATCTCCCCTTTTTGACTTTCTTTAAGATATCAAAATCCATGTTTTTGTCAAGCTAAAGCAGATCCTCATTTTACAGCCATATCTAATAAATATTATATAAAGGAAATTATTATTACAAATGGGATAGGTAAAGTCAGTGCATGGAGGCTAGTATTTTTATATTAGAAATTCATGCTTATTATACATGGTGGCTTGTATTATTTTTCTATCAACAAACATTCTAACATTTAATTCCACACTTCACTACCCTAAAAATGTAACTGCTCAGTAGATACTAGAGTGTGTAAGTTATTGACCATGGAACCAGCTTACTTCATTAAAAATCATTTGATATTAGAGATCTTCAGAAAATAAATTTTTACTTTGGTTTGACAATTCTCAATAAGATGCGCTAACACCTGTTGGCAATGGTGATAGCCATTCATCCTTTGCATGCGTATGAGTTAGTTTGTAACAGTCATCTATGATACTGAATGAAACAAATTGGCTCATGAAACAGAATGTTAATAATGAAAATGGCAGAGACATGAAATTAACATGCTTGCTGATCTCAATGTGCTTCTGGAACAGTGCATGGATGCATGATAGAAATCCTTTGGTTTTGAGAGCTTATGAGGAACCAATTTGGATGATATCTTGCTCACTAGATACTAATGCCAGATATTCGGCAGGAGTTTATTTTTTATATAGAATAGATGAAAGAAGAAGGATAATTACTGACTGCAACATTAATATGGACATTGTACTCTACAGAAAATATTTGAGACTATGTCACAAAACCAGTGTCTTAAAATGACAAAAAGATGAATGAAATCAGTGCCTTGGAACAACATAACACAAAATACAGGCATGATTGCTATATAAAATATACCAACATCGGCTGCATAAGTTATGCAGACTAAAGTTCTTTTGACACCTTATTGCCCAATTTGTACTATGGAGTAATTAGGTGTTAATACGGAGAACCAGAAATGACTGATCCCCACTGTAGGCACTACTGCCATGTAAAGTCGAGAACATAGGTTTGTTAAATAAGCCTACATGCAGTTCCAACACCAGATATAGACTTGGTCTCCATTGACATCTAAAACAAAAGCCAAAACCATTAAACCAGTATCATTTAACAGCATCCTGCAACAATTAATGCTGGAGACTTCGTAAACTGAGAATAGATATGTAAAAATCCCAGAACAGAAAAAGAATGACAATTCTTCAGATCAAGCTGCCACGCCAGAGGCCTCTACCTCTTAAGGCCTCACTATCCCACAGTGCAAAAATAGTTTGGCTATGAAAACTGTGAGCTGTGAGATAAAAAACGTACAATGTATGCCCAGTAAAACAGGTGAGGAAAAAACTGCATTCTTTGTAGAAAAACATCAAGCCTGCAGACCAGATCTCCAATTCAATTTCCACCAATTGTTCTCCCAGTTATTAGATTTCTCCAAAAAGGACCATTAGAATATGACTAAACAAAAGTAACTACAACCAATTCTTGGAAATATACCAACTAAACCAGAAGATTAGACACGTATACAAGCATCAACAATAACACTGCTCTCAGTTTCACAAAGAAATACTCCAAGTTTGTCAACGAGCGTCTAAAAGCCATAGAGGATCGGAATCAGACAAACGGCTAAGACAATCAGCACCAAGGCCCAAACGCAATATGTGCACTTCCTGTTCCTCTTCCTCAAAGCATTGGCAGAGATGAGGCTATCAGTTCCACCACTAATGTAGTCTTTCGCACGAACGACATTCTCCTCGATGTCATTTAACTGCTCCCCCTGCACCTCCACCATAATTGCCATATCTAGAAAGACCTGATGCAGTTGCATCAAGCTCCTCTGTATATCACTTACAGCCTTCTGCCTCTCCATGATCTCCAAGTCCACTTCACCTTTCTTGTCCAACAACCCAACCTGGCTGCCACCTGAGAGCATCTTCTCTATCACCTCCTCCGTTGCCACTTCTCCTGTAGCATTGAAGTACTTCCTCTTCAGGGCTTCTTTGTGCTCGGCGAGTATCCGCTCTCTTAATGACTGAAACCCATTCATCATTTCCCTGAGCTTGGTTCTCAGACCATTGGTGACTGAAATCCTAGTCCGGTCAACAGGACTTCCTTCTCCAAAGCGAGCCGATAAGCCACGATTGGCAATGTTGGATCGGTCGAGAGCTTCGAGCCTCGCTTTGATGATCTTGGCCTTGCGAAGGACGGATACCACATCGGAGTCCATTCGGTCCCTCAGCCCCCGGAGGACCTTGGCACTGTGAGCCGACTTGGTCTCTTCATTCAGGAACTGCAGGTCAAGTAGGAGGCTGGAGATGTCCTCCATGTCACACTGGATGGCTCCAATCTCTACAAAGAAGAAGGAGAGGTTCTGGTCTTCGGCACAGCTGAGCCCTCCTGTCTCGAGGTCGAGGATGGGGTCGGCCTCCAAGTCCTTCAGCGCCTGCTTCTTGAGTTCAACATAACTCATGAAAGACCTTGTCATGAGATCATTCATCTTCGAAACAGCTCTTGATACCCACCCTGGAGGAATAATCATTCAAAATCGCCATGAAAGCGGAGCATCATCTCAAGAACTTGATGAGCATTGATAATTCAAACGGTAAAATGAATCAGATTGTTGAAAACTTCGATAAAATCGTACAAACCAGATGGATAAATGGATTAAATTACTGAAACAAAAAACCAATGCCGTTGGAAACTCCAATGGCCAGATACATAAATTTGGTAAAAGAAAATTCACTGAAATCAACCGAAATCGCCAAGTGAATCAAATTGCTGAAACAATTGAATAAAAAGAAAAGAAAAAAAAAATGACGAATGGCATTTTACGGAGCATACCCAAAATCTCCAGATGCCTACAGGGTCTGACTTGGATAGATCTGGAAAAATCAAAGAAACTCAAATAAAATACCTGAATCTGACTCCAAATTTGGAAAGAATTGTTCCGCCGAAACCGTTTCAGCGAGAGACTATCAAGAATAAAGGTTAAAGAAACCCCGATCAGAGAACAGGGATCGAAACTCAAGAAGAAATCAGAAAGAACCCATGGAAACAAACCTCACTAAGAATCAAATTTAAATAAAAATAACAAGAAAGACAGAAGGATTTGGGATGAACACCTGAAGAGAGAGAGATGCGGCAGAGATACTTCCTCCCAAAGCTCCAAGATTTCAAAGAAACGAGTGGTTTAGGGTTCGGGGTGTGAGGAGGAAACAGAGAGGGGCTAGAGAGAAAAAAGGGAAACTTTTTAATTTCTCCGCGGTTTAGAGGGAGTTTAAATGTAGAGCAGCGGCCTTTTAAACAACACTGAGTGAGAAGGATTTTGAAATCTTTCGGTTACGTTCTCGCTTTGGAATTTGGGGACCCAAAATATAGCCGTTGGCCCCTGAGCATATGCTGCCTATTCGCCCTGCGATGCGCAAAGCGGGGATGAAGATATCAGGGATGGGCGCGAAGGATTGGCATACTGGCTAGTAATCGGCGCTCCGTTGCCGAATTTAGAATAAGATATTTATTATTGCATAATACTTGAGTGCTGTTTTTTCTCTAGCTTTATTCGAGCATGTAACATCCGTGATATAGTATGGTTCCATCGTGGCAACCCGAGTGACGTACCAACTGCCCCTTCTGGAAATCAGTCATGAGTTTAGGTGTTTGAGTCCCGTTTCCAAGAATGGTGTTATTGTCCTAGGGATATTATTGTATAAAACAACATGTATGCTTAGTTGCAAAGGTTTTGTGCCATCCAAAAGTCGCCTTTTGGTGAAAAGAGCCACCATTGAAATCCTCGTCTAGGGATTACCCGCATGACAAAGCACAGCTTTTGAGTACAGGCATCTTAGGCTTCATAAATTAATTGGTTTGATATATAGTAAAGTCACTGGGGGCTGGTTTTGATTAACTTCTTATAATTTATGGATTTATTTTGCGGGTATCTGAATAGACTTAGGAGGTATTTGACAGCATATAATTTTGACAGAATTACATATAATTTTATAACAGATAATCGGATTACATCGTTGGTTTCACCATTTTTACAGATAATAATGCTGCATTATATGTAATACAATATTACTTCAAAAAAAGATAATCTGATTGTCTAGAAGGGGGTGGCTATATAATTACATATAATCGTATAATCCTGCAACAAGATAACTTCAGAACTAAAATATCCCCATCAAAATAATTTTAAATCTATATTAAATAAATTATGGGTAGCCACAATTAGTAAAAATAAAAAAGAAAACATAATGAGTGATTCCAGCTAGTGATATCACCGAAAATGGTTGGTCTCGAAATTAAGTTGTTCCTCTAGAAAATAGACAATAATCAAAAAGCAAGGATGTGGGTACTTTGAAAAAATTAGTTTATATTTCATGTAATCTAAATTGTATACCAAATACTGCAATGTAGGATTCCCTATTATTTTACAATAATATTACTGCACATACCAAACACTGTAATATAGGATTCTCTGTTATTTTATCAGATAATCATATTTTCTCTGCAATCATATTACCATAGCAATATTACCTATGTAATGCATCAAATGCTTCCTTATAACCAGATTTTCTTATTGCATATAGTCTCGAGACTTGGAAGCATTGTGCTCCCCTTTTGTTTACTCTCTTTTGAACCTGACCAAGAAAACAATGGCGATAGAATTTCAGAAAACAGAGTCATGTATCAGCAATTAAAGACATCAAAAATATGAGTGCAGTTTACAAGAGGTAGCAATATCAAGTAGCCCCCAAGTCTCACCCTATATTAAATTGTTGGAAATTTGTTTGTATGTGAAATCACCTTTACAAGGTTTAACCCCTAAGATATTCTAAGATCTCCTTTGATCCAATAGGGTATCAAAATATCAGCTAGTAAAATAGAAAAGATAAACATAAATTTATACTTGAATTATAATATTTAATAATAAAAAATTAATGAAAGAATAGAAAGATTAAAAAATTTAGCCAATATATATTTAGAATGTATCCATTGATATTGCAAGACACATTGGTTTTTGTTGTTCAAGTAATTGATAAGGACCAATATCTTGTATATCTTATCCATGTGCGAAATATTAATAGCTAATGGTTATAACTAAAAGAAAGGCCTAGGCTATTTTGATATCCATTTTTTTGTACCTAGAATCACAATTTTAAGAACTCTTCTTGTCATTGCTTTTGTCAATAAACTAATTATTTATCAAATAAATATGAAGATTGTATTCCTAAATAAAGATCTAGAAAAAGAGATCTCTATGGAACGATCTTGTTCGAGTAAGTTAGTTTGCCATTGCCAGTGCTTCTTCTATTCTAAAATCTTCTCTTACTCTCTCTCTCTCTTTCTAGGCTGAACAAGTTCTTTGGATCAAACCTCCAGATGTGATGTTAAGCTTCAGAGCGAGCTGAGTTCGTTATACCTTGGGGACGATCTCATTATACACTAATATAAGAGTGCGAAATTCATTCATAAGGTAGTGTGCTTACACATCCTGCTTTGGGTGCACCTTCAATTTTATCTCTTGCATTATGTATTCTAGTTATCTATAAAGTTTAATTTTTTGTATGCAGTTATTAGCAATTTAGCATAATTTCTCAAACAGCTTCCAACATAAAGTACTTCAGGGAAAAAATGTTGGGCACTTCTCATTCACCAGCAAACATGCAAATAAAAAGAAAAGAAAACATTATATCCATCATACACAGTTAATCTTCTCCATCTAGTAATAACAAATGCAGCAACTTCAATGAGGTGATAAAATAAACATAAAAGGATAACAAAGAACGGACCTTACCATAAAGTCACAACTAAACATGCCCAACGTATAAAGGTCTGATAAACACAACACGAATAAGCCAATAAAATTCAGCACCCCACAGTAATATAAAGTACTGCTATTTGGATAACCACAGTAATATGATTATAATAACATTCAAGTCTTCTGCACAAATCCCTTCCTAGGCCTTAGACATGGGTGTTCCCTTCACCACTGTGACCGGGCAAGAGGCATTGGACACCACATAGCTGCTAACACTTCCAAGCAACAATCTGCATCCAATTCCCACTATAGCTTTTAGAATAGATGCTTTTTTTCAGTAGAAGATAGTCAAATAAAAGAAATAAGTGGTTATTTCTCAAAAGAAAAAAAAAAAAAGAAAAGGAAAGAAAAAAAAAAAGAATGAATGGCAAATTAGGATAGACCTTTTAAAGGATCCTAAGCCCCTGCTTCCAACTACAAGTGAGTCTAGTTTTAGGTCCTCCACTGCATCACAGAGCTTCTCCCTTGGATCACCCCAATAAATCTTGGAGACCACTATCACCTGTTTCCAATCAACAAAATGGCATCACCAGTTCTGATTTTTTTTTTTTTTTTTTAAAGGCATAGATCAAACTCATGGATTTAGGAACAATTATTACTTTTTAAGTCTGTGATCAACACAATATTTAGGTAGCAATCAGTATGTTCGATTAACTGTAAGTATGAGTTGCTTGAAAATATTTCAGATGTTCTTTAATTTTATACTCAATTTAATGAATAAACTTAACTATGAGTTGCTTGACTAAACTTAAGTTTTATGTTTTTTTGATTCTAACTAAATTCACATAGTATTAGAGTTCTACTACTTTTGCTATAAGATAAAATGAAAAGGTCTGATCACCCTGAAATTTCGTCTATAGCGAAGACTATCTGGTAGGCGCATAGCCTCACCCTGACCATGAATAAAAACTTAGGCTCCACTATTTTCTAGTTGTCCATAAAAGTTGTTTATTATTTTAACATTTTTAATATGACTAATTATTTCTTCCAATCTTACCATAAAATATTATTTTCTATAGGCATATGTTGGCTAAGATATCCACCAAAGGACTAGCGGATATCTTTATGGGCATCTGAGAGGAAACCTACAGTTTCTGATTTCAGATCTGATGCAATCTAATGAAATTGTTTGTTTTCATCTGCCAAAACCTAATTTTTACGAGAGCTGGAATGGATCTAAAACATAAACCCAAATTGGCATGTTCTTTTTTTCTTGTTGGTAGATACATGTTCTTTGAAAACTGATCCCAATCCAACTTGACCCATTAGCAGCCAAATCTAAAATAGTAAAAGAAGAAAAGATGTAAGCTATTACCTGCTTAGTCTTGGATGCAGTGTCTAGGATATCCAGCACCTCCCTATCCGGATTGATCCCATACTGCTTTGGTAAGTTCATCTCTCTAAACTCATCAAGAGGAATCAAGGCTGCAATAATTTTAAGATAGATGTTAGGAACACCCACAAGAATTCCCAAACTTGCAAGCTTGGATAGGCCAAGAAAAGAAGTTGATGGCAGAGACGTGATCCCGAGTCCTCCCACAGCTGCTTCTGTGCACGATCAGACTTGCCGGACTGCACATGGATCACAACGATGCGATCGCCGCTGCCGACCAAGTTATCGATGGCCCACCGGACCGCCGCTTTGCTCGACGCAGAGTAGTCCATGCCGACGCCCACCGTCCGATTTCCTCCCATGTTTTCTCAAGATCTCCCTCAAAGTTTCTTCTACCTAGGAAACGAATGAAGTATGGAGGTGAGCGCACTAGAAGGAATATGTTGCTATACTTTGGGTGTCCTGAATCTCAAGGGAATTGGAGTTGAGATGAGGCCATCTTGGCTATTTTATCCACTTGAACTTATTCCATATTGGCTTTAGTGGTCATCATGTTCCTGAGAAAATATGACGAGTGGGACACCACAACCTTATTCTAGAAGGCACTACATATTACCAGAAACCGCTGGGGATTGCTGATTGCTTAAGGTTTTTGGATTCTTGTGGCAGAAAGATAAACAGTTGAGAATAACCGCTTTTGCAACCGGGACAAATCTATGGGCTGCTCTGGTCTTCCTGCAGGTGGGAAAAGCCGAGAATAATTCCATTCAATGTCATCATCATCAACTTATTCTTGTTACAAGTTGCACCATTCAATGGGTCAACGAGTGACTTGGAAGAATGGTATTGAAGTACCTTCCAGTCCTTGCAAAGCCTAGAAGCTTAAGACTTGTTCAATTCGAGATGTCTAACTTTGTATAAAAGACTAATGATACAGAAAATGCTGAAAGTTAACCATCCAGTCACTGACCAGTTCCCCGGTCTAATATGGGAGTTGATGGTGATCGGTTGACCACTACCTAATCTATCTTCCATGTATTGCATCTGTTCCATGGTTGTGAAAGAATTGGTTGTCTTCCAATTGCTACAGTTAGTTTCCTTCCTCTCTTGGAACCAATGGATGAAGTAATGTTTCATTAGGAGGAACAAACATTATTGTTAATTACAATGATTAAATGATTAAGAAAGCTTCTTTGAGATTAAAAAAAGCTAGGCTTTGTCTGTTTTCTCATGAAGAACGACGGGAAGGAGAGAACCGCTTGGCCTCTGAAGACCACGCGTGGCTCAGCAAAAAGATAAGGTTTGCTGCTTTCAGCTAAAATGTTAGGCGACCTGATGTGGCTGCCAAAGATCGAGAGCGGGGCTTGTCTGGTTTGACCTCTCTGGCTCTACTTTGGACAGGCCGGGAGAAACGTTTTTAGCCCGCTGGATTAGACTGGGCTAGAATTTTCTTGGTCAATAGAGTTTGGGCTGGGTTTGGGCTTGGTCAACTTGGGCTCCAAAGTGGATCAATTCACCCACGATTCAACCAGTTTGCTGCTGCTTCCATCTAGTCTCGGGAGCATAAGAGGGAGACATTACGTTGCCAATATTTATTGGTTTAAAGTTGTTTTAAGTACACACGGACATGCGTGTATCAATTTTGGGCTTGACTTTGTCTAAAGATACTAAGAAGCTCTAGCAACCAATCAAATCTTTTACGCAATGCAAAATGCAATCCCCTTATGATAAAAAATGCTGCAATTTGATGATAGAAATATGTTTTGAAACATTGTATAGATGATTTAAGAGAGATAGAAGACGAGTAATGCAACCATACATTCCACTCATTGTCCAAAAAATCCTTTGAATTGGATATAGGGGTCTGCGGTTCGGTTAACCAAAAACTGAACCGAACCGTTAATTATTTTGATATTTGATTCGATTTTTTTTTCAAAATTTTGATTTTGATTTAAAATTGAATCGAAATTTTTTAATCGATCCGATCTTTTATATTTAATTTGATAACTTTGATTAACCGAAAATCAAAATTATCTAATCTCCTTCGATTTAATATTTAGATGTAGTCTAAGTATTACTTGAATCAAATCAAAATTAAAAATCCAAACCAAAATTAAAAGCCCAACATAGAAAAGTCCAAAATCGAATTACCGAACTGAGCCGAACCAAAATTATTTCGATTTGGTTTGTTCAATTTTATACTACTTTGATTCGATTTTTGATTTTATAAAATATAAATTTGAAAGTTTGATTTTTCAGAACTTTGGTTCGGTTTGAACCGAAAAAACCGAATGCACACCCCTATTCGGATTTATTCTTTTTTAAATTTTGATATTTTTAGTTTAATTCTAGAGATAAAATGTAGATTTTTTTATCCTATTTCATGTAAGGTAATTTGAAGAATCAAAATCCAAACGAAGGAAAAGGAATCTTTAGATTGGTTGACATGATAAATATAAATACCAAAAATATAAAAAACTACAAATTTATTGTCGATCACCACTTATAAAAATAAATAATGGAATGTCTATTAATTCTAATATATATTGTATGGATATGCATATGTGACAAAAAATCTCATAAACGATACTTAAAAACTAATAGATGATCCATGTTTGTAAATAGGTCTATGAAAATAGATTAAAATAATTATAAAAATTAAAGTGGATAGAGAAGAACTAGATAAATATCACAATATTTCAAAGAACAAATAGAAGGCTATCTTATCATAGCCAACTTTATAAATTATCTTTACTAATCTCAATTCACTATTTATGGAGCTTTTAAATGCAACCGCATTAGATGGAAAAGAAGAGTATATATATTGAAGCTTTTGATATAGATAAGATCCGATAAAAATATTTTTTATCTTAAGTCTATCTCAAATTATAATTTTACTAAAAATATGGTTTAAAAAGCTAAGAAATTTAGGCAATTAGCTATTTAATTTATCCTTTCCATTGCCATCCCCTTCGATCCATCCGTGCCTTGTTTGGATAATGGAGAGAAGAGAAAATAAGAGAATAGGAGGAGAGAAAATAATAGAAGAGAAGAAAATTGAAAATAACTCTCTCCCTTAAATTTCTATGTAAAAGAGAAAATAAAAGAAATTTATTTGAATCAATTGGTTTGGGGATGAATGAGTAATAAAAAAAATCATATATTATGAGTATTTTGGTATCTCTTTTTTGAGTTATTTCTCTTTTGAAGAGAAAAGTAATGACTTTGGAGGGAATTAACTTTTTTATATTTATCTTATTTCTTCTTTACTTGTTATTTTTCTATCACAATAGAGAAATTTAACTATTTTACTCATTTTCTTTTCTTAATCCAAATAGTAGTATTATGGAGCATTAGTTTGTAATACTAATATGAAAATAAATTTAACTTTTAAAGAATTCAATTAGCTAAAAAAATTAATCTTGATATTTTAAGGTTAAAATATTAGATATCTTAGAGGCTAGAGAGGTATTGAAGTAATTTTGTAACACCTTCTTTCAAATTTGATAAATAAATAATTTTTTTTCAAGCAAAATACTCATTTTCTAGAATAAAAGTGAGGGCATATACATATTCTATAGGTTTCGTGGGAAATACTAGAATTTACTTTTGTATGTCTTGTAGAAAAATTATATTCATTCATAATACAACTTTATGCATGATTCAAAACTTGTTATTACAAATATTATGATGTTATTAGAACCAACAATAACACATTGTTTCAATATAAATGGGCCATGACCATTGTCATCATCACCATCATCATTATTGATTATGTTTATTATAATCTAAAATATTTTACATAAATATGTTCTTCCTTGTTTTTCCCTATCATGATAACTATATCACGTAATTGTAAATCTTTGTACTATAAATGTTTTCTATCTTTTTTTCTCTTTTTCTTCATTTTGGTTTATTTAAAGGGTAACTTGAGTTGTAATAATTTAATAGGCTTAATCAAATAACTCGACAAGTTGGTCAAAACCAACTTGTTTGTCTGCTTATGTTATGAACCTAGTTTTTTCTTTTTAGCAAAATAACCAACACAAAGTTTATTAGAAATAAGAGGGGTATAGAGAAAAAAAAGATAGTCAAAAAATGGAATATAAGGATATAATAAAACAAGTAAAACAAAGGAAAATAAAGAAAATCCAATGAGCCCAACAAGTTCAAGCAATATCAGAATACTAAAATCTTTTTATTATATAGAATGGCTAGCCCTTTCTATTGTTTATAAAGGTGCAAAAACTATGTGGTGCCATGTGCTTCATGCGATATCTTACACATTTAGGATTTGCATTATCTCTTTTTCTTCTTCTCCTTACCATTATTTTGGTGCCTCTGCATGTTGCAAACCATGGTGTTTCACATGTGCCACAAAGCCTTTGCATCTACATACTTATCAACACCTTCATTTATGTCTTCTCACCACATTCTACACTAATCTCTTCTAATTATTTTGCTTTTGCATGCAACCAACTCACGCATTCAAATTTTGAAAATTAAATAGGGTATCTTATACTCTTCTTTATGCAATAGATTTGTAGAAATTGCTCAAGGATCACACTACATCATCCCCCATGCAGCAAGTATTCATTGCCCAGTCAACTTCATCTTCTCAGTGCTTCGCCTTAGTGGCTCTTGCATCATCCTTCAAATTGCATTCCTCTAATGCCTTTATGCCTCTATATGTACCTCCTCATGAATGTTTCTACGGGTGCCTCCTTCCATACCTTGCTTTGGCCTTCTTCAATTGTTATATTATCATGCCTCAATATCTTCACATATGACTCCTTGTTATACTGACTCAGCCATTATCTTCTTATTGGTTTTGGCATCATCTTAATTTTTCCTCCTGTGTCACTTAATCACCATTACCTTCTCATCTATCTGTGGACTTTGCTCAACTACTAGTTGGGTGAGGATTTTTAGCTTCAACTACGTCTCAATAGTCTGCCTCCTATATTGTTCCAATTTTAGCATTAGTTACTACTCCATGGCTTAACCTATCACTGTTGAGCTCAATTACTCCAACCACTAGGCATTTCTCCCACCGACATCATTATTGGCCTTTGTATCTTCCTATCTACCTTCAAATATATCAAGTTCACCACAAACACCCTATTACCATACCTTTTAATCCAATCAGAGAGAAGAAAAAATTTTCTTAATCTGCTTAACTCAAATCCGATAAAAACTTTAGAAAAAGGTGGAAAGATTAGCAAAAATAGGGTTTTCATCTTATTTTCTTTCTTTGATGATTAATAAACTGAGATGCATAGCATTTGTTTACAATTATGGATTCTATCTTTATATCATTTAGGTCAGATTGCTCTCTTAATTCCGAATAAGACTAGTTTTTCTAAAAGAGATATGACTAATAATATAAAATTTTTTTTCATAGTAAATAGATCTTGACTCTTACATTAACCTTGTTTTTGGTCACTCTACCTAATTTTTTTCAGATTAGGAGATACACTGTGTGATAACCCGGCCCGATGGGCCAAAAGCCCAATAAGCCCACCTAGGAAAAAAAAAAAAGAGAGGGGGAAGAAGACTCCTGATCGAAGTCTTCTCCTTCCTCGATCCCGATCGGAATCAGAGTCCTAGGGCCATTAAAAGACCCTAGGATGAGCCCTATAAGAACCCCCCTCCTCTCCTCTAAGAGAGGACACAACAGTCACCGACGATCGTCGGAGTTCTTCTCCGATTTTTTCGATTGAAGCGCGGCCCCTCGACTCGTGCTCGTCGTGATTTCACGCCGGTGGGGGTCATCGGAGGCTGTGGTAAGTCCTTTCTCCTCTTCTTCCCTTCTCTCTCTTCTTTTTCGTGCCGGTGGGCATGACTGCCAGCGACAGGAGTCGTCGGATTTCGTCGGAGAAGGAAGCTCTGTTCGGCTTCTCCCTTTTTTCTGATTTTTAAGGCACCGACGGTCACCGCCGACCACCGGCTCTGACCTCTCCGAACTCGGGAGGGTCGCCCCTTGCGTCGGCCACCGTCGGGCAAAGTATGATCGTGAACGGTCGGTCAAAGATAAGGGGACCTCTAGGTCCCCTGCTTCGGCCAAAGAAGGCCATGGGAAAAAGAAAAGGAAAAAAAAAAAAGAAAAAGAAAAAAAAAAGAAAAAGAAAAAGAAAAAGAAAAGAAAAAAAAATATAATAATAATAATAATAATAATAATAATAATAATAAATAATACACATGAGAGAAAGTTTCTCTCATCTCTCTCTTAAGTCTTTCTCTCTCTATAATTGAACTTTCTCTCTCTACCTTCTCTCTATATTTTCTCTCTCTAAATTCTCTCTCTATTTTTTTCTCTAGACTTTTTATCTTTTTTTATGGATTTTATCTCTCTAGGATCATTCTCTCTTTCCGATTGCTTTATAGACCCTAGGATAAACTTGAGATGAAAATATGATGACCTGAGACTGCTCCGAAATTCATGCAGTAGATTGAATTTTGATCCTATTCTTATTCAAAATTGATAACATCAATCATGGTTAATTCATATTAAGTCATCCTGATATGACCTCTGATGATCTCAATTATGATTGTCACTTTTGAAGGATATGAAGATTCTCTCTCCACTTTCTCTCTCTACTTTCTCTCTCATGATCGACTTTCTCTCTCTAAAAAGATTTATGAATCCTGCATCGAGTCATGCCTTCATCTTTTAGAGGCTCATATTGACTCTAATAAGATGATCCAAAGTTGCTTTGATATCCGTGCTGTATGTCAACCTCATTTGGCCATATCAAGTATTTTTTAAATTCATTATTAAAAAACCCTATTGATTGATCTTGACCTTAATTCGATCTGTGCTTCACGATTTCTTGATTAAGTCACTTAAATCTGACCCTCAGATTAGAGACCCTGAATTATCCTGGTATCTGGATGGTCCGACACATCCGAACAACAGTCCTCTTTCCTTATGATTTAATCTTATTATATTTATAGAATAAAATTTGATAATGATTTGATATTTTAAATAGGATTAGCTGATTCTTCTAATGAAGTCTGAAGATCTAAGATGAACGAGGTAAGTGGATCTTACGCTCCTTATTTATTTCTAAATCTCCATGATTTTCATGCATATGATCTCTTATTGATGAAGTCATATTTTTCATAAAATAGGGATAAGCATAGGTGATATGAAAAAGCATGCTTTATTATGAGCATTGATTTCATGAATATGTCTTATAAAAATAGCATGATTATGAAGCATGAATTTTATTATTTTTTCATCTATGTATATGTATGCTTTAAGAAAAAGATATAATGATTTCAAAGGCTCTCAGATGGCTATGAATGAATCTCTTCGAGAAGGTCGACATCCGGAGCTAGCATCCACATGAAATATGGCCCTGCCAGCGGGTATAAAGTTGGCACATGAATTAAGAACTCTGTCGATTAAGAAACATGGCCCTGTCACAGGTATAATAGTGACCTTAGCATGAATATCTGTGAGCAATATTTTGAAACATGACATGAATGCATGATGAAAATAATTTACAATTCATGATTGTGAAATATATATGATTTATGCATGCATGATGAGTTTATAACTTGTTTTGTTCTATGCTCTATGAAATATTTTATTTTATATTATCTGTTATTTTTTAAATATTGCATTATCATGAAAAACTTATGCTTGATCTGATAAGGAAGTGCAAGTTCTACTTATTGGGTTAGTGTAGCTCATATTCTTTTTATTTTCTTTTTGTTTGAACAGAGGAATAAGGTTAGGATCGGCAAAAGAATTCAGGCTTGAAGATCTGCATAGCAAGCTTGAAAATTTGGTAGCAGAAGTTTAGTTATTTTATAATCACGGATTTGTAGTTATTTATAAATATTGAGATTCGGGTTGGTATTTGCTTTTGGATTTAGATGCTCTGAACCAATATTGGTTCGATTATTTGATGAATAATGGAATTGAATCTTTTTATTTGATGGATTTTAGATGATTATGATGGATTGACTTCGTGTTATCGTGGGCTCCATCCCTTGGTAGCATGGCCGTGTTATGTCCCAGATTTGGGGCGTGATATTTTATGGTATCAGAGCTTAGGTTATAATCATTGGGGATTATGATATAAATGATTAGGATATGATAGAATAATATCAAAGCTTAGGTTTAAGATCATTGAGATTATAAAGTGATATCAAAACTTTATGTATGATCAATAGGATATGACCGAGTGGAGTATAATGGATAATATCAGAGCTTAAGATTATGATCATTAAGCACGTGATAGAATGATATAAAGTTTAGGTTATGATCACTAGAGAATATGACTTAAGTGGTATTTGAACTTAAGGTTATCATTATTCGAGATTGTGACTTTAGTGATATTTGAACTTGAGACTAAGATCATGAGGAACATAATATATATATATATATATATATATATATATATATATATATATATATATATATATATATAAAAGATTCAATAATTTGATTTCGAATCAATAGATATTATGATGAAATTTATGTATAAATGGCATATGATATCTATAATAGAATTGACGAGTTATATCTTAGATTTTAATTAGCAAGGTTGATCTGAGTATGAGAAATGTTGATCCTAGAATGAAGTGGGAGGTATGGATATATTATGTTAGGTATATTTGATGACATTGGAATGCTAAACCTATACGGATAAAGGATATGATAACTTTGCTGATTTTGATGTTAATTTCTTTGGAAAAAAAAATTAGTTTGGAAGTTGTCTAAATAATTATAAGGTAAATCGAAGGTTAACTCAAATTAATTCTAGACATATTGAATTCTTGAAGAGTGGTGAAGCTTATGTAATAAGTTCAAACATAGAAGGTGGATGAAGATTTAATTTTGATGTGCTATGCCTAAGAGATAGTAATGACAAGAAAACCTTAAATTTTATCCTAAATTGTATATGAAATCTGAAAGTTGGATCTATCTCTGATTGATTTAATATACAAAGATATTTTTTATTTTTGATAGACTTAGATAATTTGGTAAGTTGAGATCAGAGTACGCAGCAAAAGCATGGTGGTCTGAATTGATTTGAAATATTAATCCTTTAAATCAAAAGATATTATGAAATACGTTAGTTGTAAATAAGAAAGGATTTTACTGATAATAAAAAGGATGCTAGAGAAAAAAATCTATCTGATTAAGGAAAGACTCAAAGCAGTACAGGATAGACAAAAGAGTTGGACAGATAGAAAAAGAAGAGAATTAGAATTTCACTTTGGTGATCATATTTTTCTAAAAGTATCACCTACAAAAAGTGTCATGAGATTTGGGAGACATGGCAAGCTGAGTCCGCGATATATTAGACCTTTTGAAATTTTGAGCCGAGTAGGAGATATTGCTTACGAACTAGCTTTACCACCAGATTTATTCAAAGTACACAATGTCTTTCATGTTTTACTACTGAGAAAGTTTGTATCTGATTCAAATAATGTGATAAAGTATAAGCCATTGCAAGTTCATGAAGATTTAACCTATGAAGAATTTTTCTTCCGAATTATAGATCGAAAAGAGCAAATTCTAAGACAGTGCATCATTCCATGTGTGAAGATTCATTGGAGTAATCATGAAGAGAGAGGCTATATGGGAGCTTGAAGATGATATGAAGATGAGATATCCACACTTATTTGAAAATGAAGGTATGTTAAATTTTGAGGATGAAATTTTTTTTAAGGGGGTAGAATGTGATAACCTGGCCCGATGGGCCAAAAGCCCAATAAGCCCACCTAGGAAAAAAAAAAAGTGAGGGGGAAGAAGACTCCTGATCGGAGTCTTCTCCTTCCCTGATCCCGATCGAAATCAGAGTCCTAGGGCCATTAAAAGACCCTAGGATGAGCCCTATAAGAACCCTCCTCCTCTCCTCTAAGAGAGGACATAACAGTCACCGACGATCGTCGGAGTTCTTCTTCGATTTTTTCGATTGAAGTCGCGGCCCCACGACTCATGCTCGCCACGATTTCACACTGGTGGGGGTCATCGGAGGCTGTGGTAAGTCTTTCCTCCTCTTCCTCCCTTCTCTCCCTTCTTTTTCGTGCCGGTGGGCATGACTGCCGGTGACAGGAGTCATCGAATTTCGTCGGAGAAGGAAGCTCTGTTCGACTTCTCCCTTTTTCTTGATTTTTAAGGCACCGACGGTCACCGCCGACCGCTGGCTCTGGCCTCTCCGAACTCGGGAGGGTCGCCCCTTGTGCCGGCCACCGTCGGGCAAAGTACGATCGTGAACGATCGGTCAAAGATAAGGGGACCTCTAGGTCTCCTGTTTCGGCCAAACAAGGATACGGGAAAAAGAAAAGGAAGAAGAAAAGAAAAGAAAAGGAAAAAAGAAAAGAAAAGGAAAAAGAAAAGAAAAAAAAAGAAAAATATAATAATAATAATAATAATAATAATAATAATAATAATAATAATAAATAATACACATGAGAGAAAGTTTCTCTCATCCCTCTCTTAAGTCTTTCTCCCTCTAGAATTGAACTTTTTCTCTCTACCTTCTCTCTACATTTTCTCTCTCTATTTTTTCTCTCTAGATTTTTTATCTCTTTTTATAGATTTTATCTCTCTAAGGTCATTCTCTCTCTCTATGATTGCTTTATAGACCCTAGGATAAACTTGAGATGAAAATATGGTGACTTGAGACTGCTCCGAAATTCGTGCAGTAGATTGAATCCCGATCTGATCCTTATTCGAAATTGATAACATCAATCATGGTTAATTTATATTAAGTCATCCTGATATAACCTCTGATGATCTCAATCATGATTATCACTTTTGAAGGATACGAAGATTCTCTCTCCACTTTCTCTCTCTACTTTCTCTCTCATGATCGACTTTCTCTCTCTAAGAAGGTCTATGAATCCTGTATCGAGTCATGCCTTCATCTTTTAGAGGCTCATATTGACTCTAATAAGATGATCCAAAGTTGCTTTGATATCCGTGCTGTATGTTAACTTCATTTGGCCATATCAAGTATTTTTCAAACCCATTATTAAAGAACCCTATTGATTGATCTTGACCTTGATTCGATCTGTGCTTCACGATTTTTTGATCAAGTCACTTAAATCTGACCCTCAGATTAGAGACCCTGAATTGCCCTGGTATCTGGATGGTCCGACACATCCGGATAACAGTCCTCTTTCTTTATGATTTAATCTTATTATATTTATAGAATAGAATTTGATAATGATTTGATATTTTAAATAGGATTAGCTGATTCTTCTAACGAAGTCTGAAGATCTAAGATGAACGAGGTAAGTGGATTTTACGCTCCTTATTTATTTCTAAATCTCCATAATTTTCATGCATATGATCTCTTATTGATGAAGTCATATTTTTCATAAAATAGGGATCAGCATAGGTGATATGAAAAAGCATACTTTATTATGAGCATTGATTTCATGAATATGTCTTATGAAAATAGCATGATTATGAAGCATGAATTTTATTATTTTTTCATCTATGTATATGTATGCTTTAAGAAAAAGATATAATGATTTCAAAGGCTCTCAGATGGCTATGAATGAATCTCTTCGGGAAGGTCGACATCCGGAGCTAGCATCCACACGAAACATGGCCCTGTCAGTGGGTATAAAGTTGGCACATGAATTAAGAACTCTGTCGATTAAGAAACATGGTCCTGTCATGGGTATAATAATGACTTTAGCATGAATATCTGTGAGCAATGTTTTGAAACATGACATGAATGTATGATGAAAATGATTTACGATTCATGATTGTGAAATATATATGATTTATGCATGCATGATGAGTTTATAACTTGTTTTGTTATATGCTCTATGAAATACTTTATTTTGTATTATCTGTTATTTTTTAAATATTGCATTATCATGAAAAACTTATGCTTGATCCGATAAGGAAGCGCAAGTTCTACTTACTGGGCTAGTGTAGCTCATATTCTTTTTGTTTTCTTTTTGTTTGAACAGAGGAATAAGGTTAGGATCGGCAAAAAAAATTCAAGCTTGAAGATCTGCATAGTAAGCTTGAAAATTTGGTAGCAGAAGTTTAGTTATTTTATAATCACGAATTTATAGTTATTTATAAATATTGAGATTCGGATTGATATTTGCTTTTGGATTTAGATACTCTGAACCAATATTGGTTCGATTATTTGATGAATAATGGAATTGAATCTTTTTATTTGATGGATTTTAGATGATTATGATGGATTGGCTTCGTGTTATCGTGAGCTCCATCCCTCGATAGCATGGCCGTGTTATGTCCCGAATTTGGGGCATGACACACTAGATCAAAATCTTTTCAGAAAAAAAATATTAGTTTGAAATATCCATTTAGGAGCTCAAATAATGGAATTTGGGTCTAATCTCTAGTTGCATCATACTCTTTAGGGATGGCACTATTGTAGATCTCGAAAATAATCTGATTAAAAAAATATCATCTCAATTAGGCATTGTATGGCCAAATTATGGCTTCTTGGATCTTGTCTAACCATGCTTGTAGTAGCTAAAGTAATTTTCATCGAGTATAGTAATCCTTCTGGATCATTCTCCCTGATCTTTTCTGCAGCTAACTTTGTTGTAGGGAGAAGAGAGGGGAATATCTCCCTTTCTTATCATCATTGTCGGTACAAAGGTATAGGAGACAATCTCTTGCAAAAAAGAAAGAAAAAAAAGGTGGAAAAGTAAAATAAAAAGGGAGAAGTGGAGAGAGATGAATAAAACAAGAGAAGAAAAGCATGAATGAAAAGAGGGCCACAAAAAAGTTGAGGAGCCCAGTCAAAAATGATATACTCTTTCTCTAGGAAAGACTTGAGAGATAAGGAAATGGTTATAAGCTTGAACTAACTTAATAAGAAGATAGATCTCATAAAAGAAGTGGATGGTTTTGTAACTTGACTTTTTGATGCAATGAGATACAAACGAGTACACTCAGATGTATTTAAATTACTAGAATGTCATAGCTCAAACCCAACACCTAAGTTGACCATGTGATATGGCTACACACTCTTTAAAATAAGACTTAAGAGAATATGCAAAGCTTAAAATTACATTACAAATTTAATATTCATGAATAATAATGGTCCTAATTTACAACTAATAACAAAACTTATGCAATTATAAAATTCAATCATTTGACCGGCATCAATGGTACTCTATCTATTTCTTTTTTATTCATGAGCCTAATCATAGCAAAATATTAAACATCCCATATCTTTGAAAGGAAAAGAAAAGAAGTACTGCAAGTATTACAATCGAATAAAAATTTTTGCACACCTATACCAATATAATAATAATAAATAAAAATTATCAAATAATTATTACTTATATAAATTCTAAACCATAAAACACCATGATCATAAAACATGCACAAAAAATATATATTTTTTGTGTATAATAATATTAAATAATTATCTCAAATTAACATACATTTGTTCCTGCATGATTTTTTTTTTATTTCTTCCCCACCTCATATGAATGGCTCATGCGGGTCCACTTGCTTCAACTAGATCATCACATTCTTTGTCCTTTAAAATAATTTTATTCTTGAAATTAATATAGCTAAGGTTTCAAAGGGTTGAAGATACTCAATCTTTATCTTAGTCCTCAATTTAAGTAACCTCCCTTCCATCCATATTTGAATTAAATCCTCTCCATCATATATATAACACATGTTTCTGGTTCATGGTGGGGCATCATAGTATTATATTTTTGATATGTGGTGGCATTAATAGTACTATATTTTTAGCCTATGGTGGGGTATCAACAAGTCACACATTTTTGGCTTGTGGTACGATATCAACAATATCTAGAGTACCATAACATATCAATCAAATACACAATTTAATTAGATGCTTTTTAAGTAAGTATAATTCAAGGTCATACTCTTTCTCAAAATTTAATGTATGCAAGTATTAAAGTCTACATAAATTAGCATTAATAATATATGATACATAAACTCATAAAGATTACCATATATACTTAATAGATAAGTATATATATTTTTTTGGTAGAAAGGCTTGGAGGCATCACATAACCACTGAACAGTTACATACAAGATCCAAGACTATGAATAGAAAATGATACAGATAGCCTTGAAGCAAAAGTTTGAAGTACATCAATACAAGATACCACACAAAAGTTGCAGCTTTAATATGAATAACAGCTGAGCTAAAGAAAATGGGAAGCAAGAGAATATATATATGATACCATGAAATAATCAGTGGTAAAATATAAGAAAAAGGAGAGCTTCAAGTAGGTAGATGTCACTAGAGTGCCGATAGTGATATTGAGCTAATCCATTGCAGTTTGATAATAAAATCACCTTGACACAATAATCCTAATATATGCAACAAAATAGCAGTAGCCATCCTAGGATCCCTGCACCAGCTTGTCAACCAATTCATTAGCTTATTCTGTGAACAATCCAAAGCATAGACTAAAGTGTTCACATGGTCAAGACAGCATATACCAAAATAGAAATGGCCTGAAAGGTCAACTAGAAAAGAGAAGCAGCTCATTAGAAGAATAGAGGCAACCATTCTCCTATAACATAGATTTGAAGTAATCATTGTAAAATAAGAGCAATGCCCTCGAGGATAGCTGTAACAGGTTTCAAGTATAAGGAGTGGAAGCCCTCTCAATGGATAGAGATTCAAAAATTTCTTCTCTGTTAATATGAGTAACATCTCTCTTTAACTAGTCTAAGCCCTGAGTTTGCACATGATAGGCCTGCTTCCCAAGGTAAAAGCATGAACAGAATAAGCATGCACAATATACCATTGCTAGAAGAATTGCGATAGGAGTAAATAACAAGTAGAAAAGCCATTTTCGAGGAACAATTGTGGTGATATAAGACCTCCAAGGGCAAAGGAGAGCATGATGATATGGACAGTAGGTTGATTAGCCATGCTTGATATAATTAATTTAGAAAATATTAGCATTCAAGATTTGAGCCAATAGGGGATGAAGAGTATCCCCAGCATGAAACAAAACATCTCCTTGGAGAGCATGTGCAGTAGTCCAATTCGCAGTTTGATTATCTTCTCTGCATATGTGAGAAACATTAGTTATGAATCCAAATTAGATCCATGACGGGAGGTCTTTCAACCAAGGAGAATCTTGCATTTTGTTATTAATGGGGTAAGATAGCCAAGAAACAATCACAGAGAAGTCTCTTTGGAGCCAAATCCAAGGATGATTGAAGGAGGATAAGGCAAATTTAAGTCCCAGTCAGGCTCTTATTAGTTCCATAAATGGTACTGAGCAAGGAGAAGGATGTTTGCCTCAAGCCAGAAGAATGGCACCCTCATGGTCTCGAAGGACAAAACTAGAAGCTGCAAAATCATGCCTCATGATTCCATCAAAATTTAACAAAAATACTCTATAGGGATGGGGCACCCAAGCCACAAGTTTAAGAAGGGAAGGCAATTGGAAATTCAGCTGAGGGGTGCACCTGATCTTTGACTGAGTGGGATGATTAGAAGCAAGGGACAGAACATGATGAGAAATGTCCTGAAGAAAAAGTAAACATTGTCTAAACAAATCTTAAGGTGATTTGCGCTCTTGATGAAAGACTCTGGAGTTACGAGAGTCTCATATTAGGGAGTCCATATAGGCAATCACTGCTCTTGCTTCCATCCTCGTTGAGTTGTTTGTTAGAAAATTCAGCAGATCCAACAAGAAATGAGGTTTAAAGTGGAAGATCCTTAAAGCCAGTTGGGACCAACATCGATCAACAAAGTCACATGATACAATAGTGTGCTGGCAGTCCTTAGTTTGACCTGGACATAGATCATAATCTGGGAGAATATGATGAAGAATGCCTCGATTGCAAAGAAGTTGTTTACATAGAAGCCTAAGTCAGCAAAGTTTCCAATAGAAATATTGACTTTGCATAGGCAAAGGCATGCGCCAAATCAAAAAAAAGGGAGTAGATGAACTGAATTCAGTATTGTTATGATATAGTTGAAGAATATCTGAAAAAGTAATTATTTGGGAGCAAGAGTGTGCCCACCTAAGCTGATCAGACTATTTACCTCTATATAAGAGGCTGGGAGGCAATTAAGGTCATCGTGTCAGTATTGAAATATCTAGATAAAAGTTCTCAATTCTAGCTTCTGTCAGGCAGAATAAAGTCAGCAATAGTGTATTGTGAAAGATCAGTAGATGTATTTATGAAGGAAGGCCAATGGCTTAATGGTAGAGGCATGAGCTAAGGATCTTTTCCAACATTAATCAATCTACCATTTTCAATAAGCCAGATGAAGTGGTTCTGGAGCTTTTTTTCCTTATAAATAGATTTTTTTTTCATATTGGAGAGCAAGACTTGGGCGCATTATAATAAAATCAGCTGTCGAAGAATCAATATTTCAAAGCAACTAATTGGATCCACAGAGATGAAGGTTGCAACACTACCTTGACAGCCATTTTAGCTAGTAAGGTTTGGTGCATAAGACGAAGGGAGCAAAAATCCAATCCTTCAACAGACTTGGGTCCACAAATAGACTCCCAAGCACTTAGATTAATAGATAAGTATATAATAAGCAGTTATCATATGCCATGCAAAGCAAAATCGCTGATGCACAAAAATAGTATATATATATATATATATATATATATGATCAATATTCAAGAATTCTTATTTCTATTAGTGACAAACTCAACTTAGCCTATACTTTGATTTAAGAACTAGAGTATACAATATTCTGCTGGATAAACACTTAATTTAAGTCATTTAAAGCAGAAAATTATAGTTAATTTATTTTATTTATTAAGAATTTGATGCTTCTTTTTATGTTTTACAGGAAAGATGATCACCGATACAAAGAGTCTGATTCATAGATCAAAAAGACTCAAGTTTGAAAAAATTAGACTTAAAATAAAATTAAAATAAAAGAAAGACACATACGATATTATAGAAAATGAAGATACTATACAAGGAATCCAAAAAGATATAAGCATCATTTTAAAGAAACAAAAGTTTCTTTTTTGTAATAAAAAAAAAGGGAGCTCTTCCTAATAGCTAACGGCGCGCGCGGCATCGCAGCAGTGCGGGCACGGGCGTGGGCGTGCGCAAGCAGCGCGGGTGCGGGCGTGGGCGCGCGGCATGGCGGGGTGCGGGGAGTTTTTGCTGGCAGACGTGAACAGACGAACAGATGCTCATTAAAAGAAAAAAATATGATACTTGAAAATATTTCAAGAAGAAGAATTTGTATTTTCTTTATCTGCTTGTAATTTTTCCATCTCATCTATCCATCTTTTAGTCTTTAGTATTTTCTTTAGTCCCACATCAAAAAATCATGTAAAACTCATCCCTCCTAACACCTATAAAAAGACTCTTGTACTCCCATTTGAGGAGGGGCCCAGAAATTTTTCTAGAGCCTTGCATAAAGAAAGAGAAAGGGACTACTCCATGAGTAGCTAGGCTAGCAGTCTCGGGAGTGGAGAAAAATTTTGTAACGACACAGAGTGGATTTATTATTCTAAACTTTCTTGTATTTCTTTATATGCAATAAAGATTATACTTTTTATTTAAATCATCATGAGTTCTTTATTTGCTCTCTTTCATATGCTTTTATTTATGCTTTCTGTTAGATTAATATTAGGAACAACTTTTACTTTTCGGAGACACACCGTGATCTACGGGTACGGGGCATGCTGAGAAAAGATTGGTATTTTTCCTAAGATTAATTGCATCTATTTAATTAAAAAAGAGATACAACTCTGCTAGTGCAAAATTAATTCAAAACTCCCGAGCTCTTTATTTTTTAATTACCTCAATTTTAAGATAATTTATTTTTTAAATCAAAACAATGCTTCTTTCTTTTATTTTACAATCTCAATTTAGCCCAAGGTCCCTGAGGATATGATCTTGACTCATCCTACCTACGTAGTGAGTAGAGTTATTTTTTGTGCTATCAATGACTACGCATCAAATTTTGGCACCGTTGCCGGAGATCTTGGCACGGTTGAATTAAGAAAAAAAAAATCACTGACATTTCATAACACTTAACTAAAATAGCATAACCTTAAATATAAAAATTTCTAACTTGATTGGACACCTTGTTTCTTTGCATTGTATCTCCATAATTAACTTTAAGGGCGCAACCCAGTAACTAAGATAAGGTGGAGATTTGATCATCCTTTCTTGGCCCACAAATCACTCTCTTGCATTTGCATAACCTAGACCTTAATCTAAAATTAATTAGACATTGACCCCTAAGGATTTCGAGCTCATTAGGACAAGTGACCCTGAGAGTTGAACCAGATTAGACTTGGTCAGCTAACTGGTGTCTAGGTAAGTGGTTTGCGGGACGACTGGGTCCGAAGGAAGGTAGTTTTTAATTGGTTCCATTCGCTGACCTGGCCAATTTAATTGGTGTCTAAGAAAAGCAACGGAGGGACTCCCACCGACCTTACACTTATCTGGCCAGTTGGTTGGTCAAGCTTCGACTTGGAGGGCTTGAAGGCTAACTACAGTTAGGAGCTGTCTAGAACTAGGGTAACTTTAGGATAGAGAGTCCACTGCGTGCTAACTTGATTGTAATTAAAATCTAACCACAACTAATTCTTCTATTAGTTTTAGGACTTCTTAGGATCTCTTCTTTAGAACTCTTTTCTCTCTTCTTCTCTTCTCTTAAAAAAAAATAAAAAAAATAAAAAAAATAATCCTTAACAGACTAGGATAGTCCTACATAAACGGTTTTAGTTGCATGTTAGGTCGACGATCACTAAAATCCGACTTGCAACCATTAGACGAAGAATTAGAAAAGACTCTTAGGACTATCCGAGTTAGAAACATGGCTGCACCTGGTGAGGCTAATCCTCCATGCTCATTGAGAGAATATTTCACTCCATCCTCGTATACCTACTCTCCATGCATTCAAGCACCTCCAGTAGAAGCTACCCAATATGAGATTAAGTCTAGTATTATTCAAATGTTGCCATCATTCTATAGATTTAGTAACGAGGACCCATACAAACACTTGGATGAATTTCTTGAAATTTGTTCCACAGTAAAAATCCCAAACTTCTCTGATGATGCTCTTAGGTTGAAACTGTTCCCTTTCTCACTTAAGGACAAAGCCAAGCATTGGTTAAATTCCTTAGACTCTATAACCATTTCAACTTGGGATCATTTTCAGAGAGAATTTCTCAAGAAACACTTTCCAATCGAAAAAACAAATCAAATTAGAAAAGCTATCACTAGTTTTTCTCAATTGGAGGGTGAACTTTTTCATGAGACATGGGAAAGGTTAAGGGACCTCATTTGTAAATGTTCACACCATGCTGTCCCTAAATGGCAACTTTGACAGTGTTTTTATGATGGTCTATCGAAGAAACACCGACAAATGGTTGATGCATCATGTGGTGGGATATTCATGCTAAAGAGTGAGGATGAAGCCTGGCAGCTCTTTGAAACATTTAGTGAGAATTTTCTACATCATATGTCTGCCACCTCTAGAGAACAACCCATGCTTCAACAAAAAAGAAGTAAAATTTATCAGATTGGAAACGTCATGAATATCCACAGTAAGGTAGATGAACTGTCTCAAAAATTAGACTGTCTTCTAAATACTGGACAATTCCCGATTCCACCTAACCCAATCCAAGAAGTTTGTGCATTGTGTGCAAATCCGAACTATTTTGTTAGTGAATGCCCAGTCATACCTCAATTTTCTGAGTTTGTGCACGAGCAGGTTCAGCAAGTTCAAGTCCAACAAGCTCGCAGACCAGAAAACGATCCATATTCGAACACTTATAACCCTGGCTGGAGAAACCATCCAAATTTTTTCTGGAGACTACAACCAGTGGTTGGCCCTGCCGCACCTCGACCTCAATATCAGGACCCAACATATAGGCATGGATCATATCATCAATTTCAAAATGTTCCTCAACCGTCTACTACTGGTCACAGCTCAGCTTTTGAGAAAAAAGTTCTGAAAGCACTAGAATGATTAAAAGTCAACACTCAGACCCTTAACTCCCACACAAATTCATTGCTAAGCTAGAGACCCAAATAGGTCAACTAGCGACTGCATTCAGTAGGAGGGAAGGAGAAAAATTACCTAGCCAACTCAAGAGCAACCCAAGAGGCAATTTGTGATTGAGAGCTTAATACCCAGAAGCTTTTTCTGAACATGCCAAATCAATCATGACTCTGAGAAGTGGGAAGGTCATTGAACACACTAGTAAAACCAATGAGATTGACCCTAAACCTCTAACCGAAGCCAAATCACCCAAGAACAAGGAGGACCTTAAAATAGAGAATGAACCAACTGCACCGGAATCATCTTCTTGCCTAAAGCCCCATTTTAGATACCCTGAAAGCCCCTATTCCTGCAGATAAGAAGGGAGAAAACTCGATGAGATGTTGGAATTGTTTAAGCAAGTCCAAATTAATCTTTCCTTCTAGACGCAATCAAACAGTTCCCTACTTATGCCAAATTTTTGAAGAATTTGTGCATCCAAAAACGTAAATCTAGATCACAAATTTCAAAGAAAGTAGCCTCACTGAACAGGCTAGTTCTGTCTTCCAGCATGCCACTCCTCCAAAGCTTAAGGACCCAGGAGCCCCCATCATTTCCTGTGTTATAGGAGATTATCACATTGAAAAAGCTCTTCTGGATTTAGGGGCAAGTGTGAATCTTTTACCTAGTTTGGTGTATGAACTTTTTAGATTCGAAAACTGAAACCCATATCAGTCACACTGCAATTAGCCGACAGATCAATTAAGAAACCATGTGGAATGCTTGAGGATGTCTTGGTCAAGGTAGATGAGTTTTACTTTTCAATTGATTTTCTGATTCTCGACATGGAACTAAGTGGCAACCCCAGACAAATTCTCATTATCTTAGGACGACCCTTCCTAGCTACGGCAAATGCATGCATTAATTGTAGGACAGGAGTCATGGACGTATTGTTTGGGAATAAGAAACTGAGACTGAATGTATTTGGTGCTTCTCAAGGACCATCAATGGATAGTTGCTTCAAAGTAGATACACTAGAAGATATTATAGAAGATGCAACACCCACAATTCTAGCATCAGACCCCTTAGATACTTGCTTGGCTCACTTTGGAGTGTATGACTTTGAGGATATATGAAAGAAGTTAACATCTTGTTGGATACACGCACGATAAAATCACTCTTCCATGGATAATCAAGTATGAGCCATTGCCCACCTGTTGTTGGTTTTATTGCATATGACGTCTGGCTGAAGACGTAAAACTTAGCGCTTGTTGGAGGCAACCCAATGATTTCATATTTTTTTTTTACTTTACTGCAGCTGCAAAAATTTAGAACAAGAGCCTATTAATCAATGAAGCTATCTTCAACTTTCGAAGCAAAATTATCCTAGGTGCACTCTCTCTTTTTATTTTCTTTGCTTTCCTACTCCATTGAGGATAATGTAGATTAAGTTGGGGGGGAAAAAATTAATCAAACCCTAGAGTATGGCCAGAAATAATTAGTTTTGTGTATCCAAATTTTATTTTGATTAAGAGTCAATTAGGCATCCTAATCAATGAATGATTAACGGTCAAGATAATTTTAGAGATACTGAGGAATAAATTATTAAGAAAACCCAATGAATGGTAGGATTTAGACTAGATCAAATTTTAGGAGTGATTCTACAACCATCTTCTTACTGATCTCAATAAAGAATCTGCTTCATGAGAGATTGAGTGGAAAGGTCGAGGTATGCAAAAAATTTTCTTAAAATTTACTTAAAAAAAAATATTGGTTTCCTACTGAGTAATCGGGCCCTTTCGCCTAAGTAAGCATTATGGTTTGCGTAAAAAGGTGGGCAATGTTAAAAAAATAGTGGATAATAAGGGGACTAAATTGCTAGAAGATAATAAACCTATCTCACATTAAGTTAGAGGATTTAAAGAGTAAAGTGGTGAGTTGGTGAAAGAAAAGCTCTTGAAATTTTTTTAGTTAATACTCAGCCACTAATTGGGTCAAATTGATAATCCAATGAAGTATCTCTTTAATAGTCTGACCAGGTATCATCTACCTTTTGGGATGCCTAACCTAACTTTTGATTCAAGATCGAGTCGGTACACAATGCTGATATATCTATTTTACTCGAAGACGAGCAAAATTTAAGTTGGGGGTGTAATAAACACTTAATTTAAGTCATTTAAAGTAGAAAATTATAGTTAATTTATTTTATTTATTAAGAATTTGATGCTTCTTTTTATGTTTTACAAGAAAGGTGATCGTCGATACAAAGAATCCGATTCATAGATCAAAAAAACTCAAGTTTGAAAAAAATTAGACTTAAAATAAAATTAAAATAAAAGAAAGATGCATACGGTATTATAGAAAATGAAGATACTATGCAAGGAATCCAAAAAAATATAGACATCATTTTAAAGAAATAAAAGTTTCTTTTTGGTAATAAAAAAAAAGGGAGCGCTTTCTAACAGCTAACGCACGTGCGGCATCGCAGCAGCACCGGCACGGGCATGGGTGTGCGCGGGCGTGCGCGGGCGCGGGTGAGAGTGGGCGCGCGGCATGGCGGGGCGTGGGGAGTTTTTGCTGACAGACATGAACAGACGAACAGATGCTCATTAAAAGGAAAAAATATGATACTTGAAAATATTTCAAGAGGAAGAATTTGTGTTTTCTTTATCTGCTTGTGATCTTTCCATCTCATCCATCCATCTTTTAGTCCTTAGTATTTTTTTTAGTCCCACATCGAAAATCATGTAAAACTCATCCCTCCTAACACCTATAAAAAGGCTCTTGTACTCTCATTTGAGGAGGGGTCCAGAAATTCTTCTAGAGCCTTGCATAGAGGAAGAGAAAGGGACTACTCCATGAGCAGCTAGGCTAGCAGTCTCGGGAGTGGAAAAAAAATTTTGTAACGACACAGAGTGGGTTTATTGTTCTAAACTTTCTTGTATTTCTTTATATGCAATAAAGATTATGCTTTTTATTTAAATCGTCATGAGTTCTTTATTTGCTCTCTTTCATATGCTTTTATTTATACTTTCCTGTTAGATTAATATTAGGAACAACTTTTACTTTTCGAAGATGCACCGTGATCTATGGATACGGGACGTGCCAAGAAAAGAAGAGTTATTTATCTAGTACTTTCTGGAGACGCGCTGTGATCTATGGGTATGGGGTGTGCCGAGGAAAGATAGATATTTTTTCTAAGATTAATCGTATCTATTTAATTAAAAAAGAGATACAACTCTGCTAGTACAAAATTAATTCAAAACTCTCGAGCTCTTTATTTTCTAATTACATCAATTTTAAGATAATTTATTTTCTAAATCAAAACAATGCTTCTTTCTTTTATTTTGCAATCTCAACTTAGCCCAAGGTCCCTGAGGATACGATCTCGACTCATCCTACCTACGTAGTGAGTAGAGTTATTTTTGGTGCTATTAACGATTACGCATCACTGCTCAACACTTTCTTACCTAGATGGTTGCTCCTTTAGAGAATCAAGTCCAAACATCCAAATAAAAATTATAAAGTGGAAATCAACAATCTTGAACCTTTTATTAGAGTCCACCAAGGGTCTATCATTAGGTCCCTTGAATTCTTTTTTACTCAAACCCTCGAATAAACTAGAGAGACAAAGGATGAGATAGAAGAGAGAACAAAAATCTGAGGGAAGGGTTTCTCTTTATTTCTCAAAACAAAGGGGAGAAGAGACTAATCTAGGGTGGTAGTGGTTAGAGAAGAGAAGTGCGTAAATCCATCCTTGGATCCTAGATTTCTATTGTATATCTTGGGGTGCTTGGTTTGCTAAGTCTCTTTAAGTGAATTGAAATGCTTGGTGCTCCTGTGACTCATTTCTACGAGGATAAATAATCATCTTATGTCCCAATTGACCACATGTATAATAAGCTCCCCCGAGCTATGTACAATTATTTTGATAATGGGATCCACCACATCTATAATATTTGATTTCATCTAAAAATTGAGCTATAGAATTTATACTACTAGTAGTAGATCTCTTTATCCAAATTCAATGCCATTATCCTGCTAACTCTGAGAATCATTTGATCGAGCCTTTTTCTTCAAATTTCTTTCTTTTGTAGCTTGAGCTCACTAAGTCCTCACTCTATCACTAGGACTTTATTGACAACCTCTTTATAAGTGGATAGCTCAAGTATAGTTATCAGTTTGGGCATCCTCCTCTACTATCAATGTTATAATATATCTAGATATTTCTTCAAATTTTTTAGTATATTAGGCAACCATCATTTTATCCTATTCCAATCAATTAAACTCTTGAAATTTTTTGAACCAAAAACTCTGAGGAAAGTACCTTTCATAAAAGGCCATTTTAAATCCTTCTTATGTAAAGGGTGTATAATTGGCTTTAACTTTCTGAGCTATATATCCCATCAATTCATTACCTCACATTGTAGCATGAAAGTGACAAAATTGACCTTTTTCTCAATCGAGTATCTCAGGACTTGAAATATTTTTTTCTATTACTTTTAGCTAACTTCTAGCCTCTATGGAGTTAGAGATTTCCATGAATTCTAGTAGAGCATACTTCTTAAAATCAAACTGATGCGACACTCTTGTTGGATCTCGACTTCCTATTGCTATTGAGAAATTTTTTATTGTGGTTGCTATTGCTACAACAGTTGCTCCTTGAATTGCTACTATTGTTGTTGTGTGAGTCATCGTTATTGTTGCTCCACCTCCATCATCTTTATTATATCAGTTTTAGTAGTAGCTTGCTGTTGCACTAGTAGTTGCATAAGCTATGAGGTGCTAACTTGTTCATCCATCGATTGAACTTCAAGTTACCTGGAGTTTCTATTTCTAGAGTTTCTATCTCTGGAGTATTATCAGTGAGATTGCTTGATTGTCTTTGATGGTGCATATCGCTGATTGGTGAGGATGGGATATCTTCTTACTAGTTATGAGCCTCAAGTGCTAAAGCCATCAATAAATTGAATAGGCCTCTTAGCACGCCCATGCCCATTCCCCCATGCCATATAATCCTACACCAATGATTGTTTATATTCATAAATCACCTTAACCTAAATGACTTAACATATCACAATACATCTCATGGTATTTTACCTATACTTAGAAATCTAATCGCATTCACTCTCTTTAAACTTATGCTCTAGCGTCCTAAATTCTAGACTGTGATAATACTTCTATCACAATTTGTATTGATCATAGCTCTAAGTTTTGATATTACCTATATCACAGTCTCTAGTAATCCTAAGCTTAAGCTTTGATACTACTTTATCATACTCCGAACCCATTACTTGATTCGATCTCGTGACACGGCTGCATGAACCCTAAAGCAGCACCTTAGAGGTTATATAAAGCCTATAGAGTATATAAAACCTCTAATAAAGCCAAATTTTATTTAAAAAAATAAATGATCAAATATGTTAACTAAATAAATCCATCATAGTCATATAAATTTGTTCGATTATAATTATTCAAATATCTATCGATATCAAAAATTGAACTAACCAATGAACTAATAATTCTGATATTCAAACTTTATGTCTAAACCGACCAAGGCTACGCATCTTGTGACTCTGAAAGAAAAGAGAGAATTGAAGATGTGAGCTTTATAGTCCAGTAAGAATTTTATCATATATACATCAATATAATAATATAATACAAAAATAATGAATGAGTAATATCAAAAGAAAATTATAAGCCATAAAATCTCATGTCAAACATCCTATAAAACTCAACAGTTATATAAGTATAAATCATGAATTATGTATTATCATAAATCCATCATAGATATCACATGTATGTTCATATGACTTATCATTTATGTTTCCTCAACGTGTTTCAAATCAATAGTTATCTTCGATTTTGGGCTAATCATGGTCACATTTTGACTTGTGACTAGCAAACCACAAACCACATTTTGGTCCATAGTGGCAATCTATAACAATCGTACTTCGATTCATGATGGTAAACTAAGATATCTATGCTTCGGCCCATGGTGGCAAACTAGAATATCGGAGTTTCAACCCATGTTGGCAAATCAAGTGTCATGCTTCGTTCCATGACTAGCAATCTAAGATGTCACAATTCGGCCCATGACTAACAATCCATATTATGGCTAGTCTAAATCTTCTTATATAATCAACAAATCATTCAATAATTTCATATTATGTTTCTTGCTCAATTTCAACCAAGTGATATTCTATTCTCAGCAACCAAAATAGTCAACATATGATACAAATATGATAAAGAATCTAAATTCGATGTGAAACCAAAAATCATCATGAATAATTCAAAAAAAAAATTCATATAGATAGGTAATCACGTAAAGGGATCTTTATCTCTATCAGTCTCAGAATTGAGTATAACTATCAATCAATTCCTTGATTTATGAACTCAAGATTAAGGTACTTTGCTCGATCGACACTTCTTATTGATAATTATTCTTTTACATAATCAAGATCAATCATAGACGACCATGAATGATAAAATTATAAAAATACCTAAACATTATAGGTCCAAGACCCTCCTAGGTTAATCAATTAATCCAAATTTATCTAAATATCTAGACCCTCTACTGATCCATAAAATCTCTAAAGAGAGAAAGAAAGAGATTAGAGAGAGAAAGAGCACAGTAGAAAGAGAAAGAGAGGAGAAAGAAAAGAGAATTATTCTCTTTTTCTATTTTTATTCTTTCTTTTCTTTCTTTTTCTTTTTCCTTTTCTCCTCTCTTTCTTTTTCTCATTTTCTTCTTTCCTCTTTTCTGATGGGGAGATAGGGGAATGGGGAAAGCTTTCAGGCCAACCACCTTTCATAGTAGTGACCCCTAACAAGTGATGACTCTGACGGTAGCGGACCCCCAATGGCCTCGGCCTTGGTAGCTAGAGTATGGCTGGTGAAGTGGTTGATCTGATGGAAAGAAAGAAGAAACAAAAATAAGAAGGCTTGGTCCTTGTGAAATCGACAGCTGGTGGCTAAATCCAGCCATGAAGGATTTTCTGGTGTTCAAAAAAGTAAAAAGAAAGGAGAATAGAAGATCGTTACCTCAACTCTGGTGATCAATTGACTGTGGCTCGCTAAAAATACTTGACAGAAAGAATTCAATAATCCCCACAATCTCACTGATGATTGACCGAGGGTTTGAGTGATGTGTAGAGAAAGAGTGCTGGGGGATTTATAGATAGAAATCCTAGGATCTTTGTCAGAGTTTGATTGGCCATAGGATTCCTTTCTTGATCGAATTCAGAAGAGAAGACAGACTTCATCGAGAGTCCTCCTGTTTTACCTCGCATGCTTAGAGTGGGAGGTTCAAAATATTTTTTTTCTTTTTTTTTTTCCTTTAAGATTCATATAGAGAAAACTAAAGGGTCTGGTTCCTTACAATATATTCATTGGTATTTCACATAAATACCTTAATTAATATATGAAATTGTATCTAGTGCCAGCATTTTATACTACATGCTGCAAAAAAAAAAAAACCAGCATTTATAACAAAATATCTCTAATTTTATAATACTTTCTAACAATTATAAGTACTTAAGCTAAATGCCATAAAAAATAAAATTTTATCTATATAAAATAATAAATGTCGCTGTGATTGTACCACTGATGAAAGAATTTGTTGTAGTGATTCTTTCATTACATGGATCTGCTAATATATTTGTCAGATAATATGCTTGAAAGTAGGAGTTAGTTCAATTGCTAGTTATCAGGGAACTGCTAATGATTTGTGCAAATATTGAAGTATGTAAATAGTTTATATGGATAAGAATATAAAAGAAAAGAAACTAAAATTTAATATATATGTGCATTTATTTTCATTATGCTTGGTAAATTAGAGTTAAAATATGAAAAGCACTAGTTCAATCTATTATGAAATTTTCATTGGAACACAATAATTTAATTTCAATTTACTATGAGGTTTGTTACATATATTAAAAGTATCTCAAATCTATGAATAACCTAAGACAAAAAAGATTATTGTTGGTGCAAGATTTCGGCCGGTGTCGAAGGAGCTGGAGTGGATGGTCGAAATGGATCTCCTCAGAATGAATTTGTAAGAAAAGCCCTGACCAGAGGTGGCTCCAGTGGAGACCTTTCGATGCTCAAGTCAATATCTCATTCCATAGAGAGAGGAGCGTGAGAGACAGAGTAATGGTGTACCTGGAGGTATCCTTTTCTACATCCTTTTATAGGAGTCGTTCGGAGGTGGTTAGGCCTGTGCCAATAGGCCATCAGAATAGGCTGCTTGCTGTCCGCCCACTATTCAGATTGTTAGTCATGGGTGTCAGTTACGTCATGTGGCCACATTCCAAAGGCTTGTCAGGGTATCCCATCCATCATATTTCGAAAGTTTGTTGGGATATTCTATCAGATCATGCATGGATGATCAATTGGGTTGTGCATTCAAGTCGACAAGGTAGGTCCGAGACCGCATCGGTGATGTCCGAAGAGGGGCATTGGCACCTCCTAGAAGGAAGGGCCCTGGGTTAGGAGCCTGATCGATTGTCGGGCACAAGGCTTAGGCATTGCCGATGATTGCTTGATAGAAAACTACCAATTATGAGAAGACATTTAGTCGGATATCGCTATTTGAAGGTATCCTTGGGGAATCGACAGTGGAGAGTGGGCCGCCAGGGGGGTTCGCGATGACTCCGAATAAGACTCATCGATTTTGGCTAATGGGGTACTGACTATGAGTCGGTCAAGGCTTTGTACCCCCAAAAATTGGCTTGGCCATTTTGGATCTTGGGCATTTTCACATCGTCGGCTCATACAGATTTTCTCCTAACACATGCCCCCTACTCTCGAGTTCGAGCTTTGGTCGGACGAGGAAAGTACTATCAGTTTCTAGTGCCGAAGATGTAAGAATCCCAGACAGAAAAAAATACATAATTTTTGAGGTGGATGTGAGGGCTTGGGTGGATAATCATGGTTAAAATACAAAATTTTAATTTAAAATTCTGACGAACACCTTTTTAGGCTTGGTGCATTAATTCAGGCGACTGACGATGGGAAACCGATCGATGGGGAGAGGCCACATGTAGATTATCCATTCAAGGATCATGATTCATGATCTTTTGGAACCATCCTTTTTCGGCTATAAAGTCACGCCATCTTCTTTCCTTTTCACATTTTCGTGCAGTGTTCCATGTCTCCTCTCTTTCTTTTGATTCCTCTTCTCTCTCAATTCATCACCGCATCAGGTCTGCTCTGCCTGAGTTTCTTCCTCACAGTGACATTTTGAGGGCATCTTAGGTATTGTCCTTATTATTTCCAATCATCTCCTTAGCTTTCTCTCTCTTTTCACGTGGTCTTTCTTGGCTGTTCTCTTTCATCCATCCGTGTAGCTCTTATTTCGATCTTTTTTTTCCTCCCTCGAATTTTGGTCTTTTCTTTTAGCTTCTTTAATGATGGGGTCCGCTGGTTCGATCGAAGAATGGTCCACCTCTTTAGGGGCAAGTCCTTGGAACCCTGTCAAAGGACACAAAGGTTTTGAGGTCGATTCAGCTTTCAAACCTAGTGACTTTGGTTCTGTGCTAGGGTTGAAAGATTTGGGCCGGATCTGAGCATCATACGGAGTTCCATCAGAGTTTGATTTGGAGCTCTCTGAGACCATCGGACAGGCAAACGACCCACCACTCGGATGATTGGCTGTGTACGAGGAAGCGATTAATGCTGGTTTGTGGGTTTCCATCCCTTCCTTTGTTCTAGCCCTCTTTCAATTTTACTACATTTCTTTTGTGCCTTCGTTCTGAATTCCTTCCATTTTATCATTGGATTCTTAGTCATCTGTGTTATGGCGAACGTCCAAACTTCCATCCCTCTTTTTCGAACTTTTTTTATCATTAACAAGCATCCACATGTTAGGGGTTGGTGGTACCTTATGACTCAGAGAAGAGTTTCTCCTTTGATTAAAAGTACTCCTACCCCTGTTCATGGATGGAAAGAGCATTTTTTTTTGTTTTTCGATCATCGCTTAGTAGTTAGGACTTGCCGAACTGGGGTCAATCGAAGAACTCAGCTAGTAGCATCCCAAGGCTGGGAGTTAAGGAGGAAGGCCACTTAAAGTACTTAGAAATTTCAAGATCCCTCCCTTGAGGAAGCTGCTATCTGAGGAGGCCCTATATAACGTGAGGCTTAGCCCGATCGTCTCTAAGGGTGAGTAGGAAGTTATAATTTTTTCCTCTCCTTTCTTTCCATATCTCTGATCCTTGTCGCATCCTTGTAGGCATGGAGCCCGAAGTTTTAGCCAAATAATGGAAGAATGCCCCTAAGAGAAGGACGGCTTCAGTTGCCGAGGGTTCTTCGAAGAGGATGAAGACTGTTGAGGTTGGGGAAGGTGGGGCTCCATCTAAATGGATCCCTCTGATTGAAAACACAGTTGTAATTGCAACTACTATCCAACCAAGTGTGCCTCGCCTGACTGGAGTTTCTTCCTCCATCCGGTCTGGTGTTCATCCAGCGGCCCTGCTTCTGTTTCAAATTCTCCTACTCTCGGGTGAAAAAGGCCCTCGTCTTCGGTGGGTGCCCCCAACATGCCAGTCTCCATAGAGGGGCCGTCTGATGGTGGCATCCACCCGCATAATGCTCTCGAGGATGCCACTTTTGATAACTAGAAGTTTATTTGAAAGTTGATGGAAGGTATGCTCCTTTCCACAGAGCAGGAGGAGCTCAGAGCATCGGGCTTTTTTGATCTGTGGAGATAAGCTGTGACTTCCTTCCACCAGGTTTTGGGAATAGTGTCCCAAAGCCAATCATCAGCCTGTTGACGGTTGTGCTCATTTTTGTATATGTATATGAATTATGAATTAATAAAAATTATTTTGATATTTTTCATCACAAAATATTTCATCTTCTAATGAACTCCTATGTTGTGGTGAAGTCCTTAGGACTATTTAGACTCGACAAAGGAGGATTTATCGTTTAGTCCTTAAATCTGTTCGCGATCAAATGATACATTGTTACCAAGGACGACAATATTTATCAAGCATAGGTCATTGTGTGCATATAGGTTGGTTGTCCTCTTAACCAATGAGTGTGGAGACACTGGTATGGCATATAGGTGAGATGTAAGGGTACATTTGTACAGAATGTGATCGACTCCGAGCTATTTCTGCTGTCAAGATTTACTCCGATGGAATATGGGTATAAATGCCCCTCCGACCTAAGACCGCCATGGTGACTTGCAAGCAACTCACTGTACTTAGGCACTGGACTACTTGAATTTTTAATTCAGTGATGGAAGGCTGCTGGGTGTAGTCAAGTACTTGACTTGTCAGTGCGTGTATCAAGATGGGATTGACCACTCCAGTTTAGGAGCTGTGTACAGTTGTGTTTCAATTTAGCAAAATCTTGACCAGGATAGTCTTTGTGAGGAGTCACAGGACTGTTTGAGTTGAGCACGATTCGGATGATCTAATCAGGGTTGACAGTTTAACCCTGAGTCGTCCTAAATACAGAGATCAAAAGGATGAATTATATAGTAACCATATTCACGTAGGTTCTGAGTGTTACGATTGCGGCTATTCGATCTATCCGATCATCGGATACCATTGCTAGATGGTCACTTCGATTAGTACAGGAATTGGTTCCTGTGCTACCGGCTTAGGTTTGAACCTGCGGGGTCACACACATTAGAGGTTCCTATCTGATCTGATGGCTGATGAAGAGTCCTAATGCTCATGGACTATGAGTCCTACGTGTCTGGGACTCTATGATCGAGAATCAAGATTCTCTGATCACGAGTCTCACACATTTTAGGTACCGGGGTCAAGAGTCCCACTGGTTTGGGACTCTTCGATCAGGGTTACATATCGATGAATTCTAATGCCCGATTACCCATCAAATTTGGACTCAATATTTATGAGAGGTTTAATTAGTGATTTGATCACTAATTAACTCAATTTGATTGAGTAATTATTTTTGGATCAAGTCCAATTGAATTGGATTCAGTTGGGTTTGACCCGATTAGGTTAAGAGTTGATCTAATCGTCGAGATGGTTTGGTCCCTGATTTGATCAGGGGTTGGGCTTAATCAATTCCTGATTTGATTAAGATTTTATTGAGCCTAATTATGCCTAATCAAGTTGGGTTTAAATTAGTCTAATTAGGCCTAACTTATTTGGTTCAATTAGGTTGGTTTAAATAATGAAGCCACCTTGACCCATTTTCCCTGCGCTACCTCACTTCCACTGCGCCCATTTGAATTCACAAGAAGGAAGTTCTCATGAACTTTTTCTCACGCAAAGCCCTCCTCACGCCCTACTTTAATGCACCAAATGAGTGGATAAGGATGATTGGTTGGCCATTCAAATTCAAAACAAAGTTTAAATTTGAATGAGCAGCCAATCTTAGTGCCTTGACCTTATCCTCTTTTAGTGCCCCATTTATTACATGAGAAAATATTTCTCATGAAATTACTCACACACAAATTAAGCCACGCCCTTCTCTTCTCACGTCCTTAGTGGATAGGGATAAATTGGTTTCCATTTGAATTCAAAATTTGATTTGAATTCAAATGTGCAATTACTCATCTTTATCCTCTCACATGGATATGACCTTGGTTGTTGTTTTAAAAGGAGGAGAAGAGTGGGGCGTGTGCAAGAAAAATTTTGGAGAAAAAATTTGGACGTGAGGAATCCTTGTGTGCAAGGTGAAGGTCTATATCCTTCCGAGAGAAAAAGAAAGAAAAGAAAGAAAAAGTGTGCGCAGGATTTCAGTGAGTTCTTCAGGGTTTCAGCCTGGAGTTCGAAAAGTGAGAAGGTGAGCTACGAGTGTCGTGAGCCCACCAAATTTTAGAAAGATCTTCAATATTTTCTCAAGCATGTCTGCTGACGATCCAGAGCATCCGAAGAATCGACAGACATCGATTGAAGGAGTTCGATCAGCATCGATCGTCGAAAGGGCTCTACAACGAGCTAGCACTCGTGTGAAGTCGATCAGATCGGGAGCTTCGTGTGGATGATCTGTAGAGATCAGACACACTGTGTGGCTGCATCGCAACGATCAGACTTTTCCGACGGTGATCAGATTGCGGCGATCTACTATCCGCACAAAGGTATTGTGTTCTGAACACATTACAGTAAAGTGTTTACTGTTCAAATTCGAATTTTAAATTTAAATACATACATGTATATATCATATTTAGATCTAGTATAGGATAAATTTTTATTAATTAATTAGAATAATTAATAATTTTCACTGTAAAATAATGATTTTGAAAAAGTTTTAAAATTACCATTTTACCCCTGCATTGAATTTTCTCCAAAACAGGTATCATCACGACACTTCATTTCTTAAATCTTTTTTTTTTTGGCGCTCATCCTTTTACATGATCTTTCTGCAGATGTTTCATTTTCTTGCTGAATTGTGCAACCGCTGGGTAGAGCAGATAAAGTTTGCGCTCAGGTCGATGCGGTCGAGACAAAGGTCGGATGCCTTAAAGAGGCACTGGCCAAGACGGAAGCTCGCAAAGAAGAGGAACTAAAGAAGACTGAGTCTCAGGTCGCTGAGGTGGAGAGGAGGGTGAATGCGTCCATTGAAACTTTGAGGAAAGTGGAAGCGGAATTGGTCTCCAAAAGGAGGAAGCAGCACGAGATAGCCTTGAAAGCTGCCAATATTGAGAAGAGGGCCGGCGAGTGGGTGGCCAAGGTTAGATGTCTTGCAGTGGAGGCATTCAAAATTTTTGAAGAATTTAAAGACATGAAAGTTGCCTTCAGTCAAACGCCCTTCAATGCTGGTCTGAAGAGTGGATTTGATGATTGCCGATGTTTGATCACTTCTTGACTCCCTGAGGTGGACCTCTCTTTCCTAGACGAGGAGAAAACTATGGAGGAGCCCATTCCTCTGATCATGAGGTAGGACAATCGGGAGGGCAACGAACGATCATCGAGGTCTCCTCACCTCCAACTATCGACATAATAACTCTGACGTCGACTTTTCCAACGACTGCACCTGTAGGCCTGTCAAAGGCTTTTTCTCCAAACATGGTGCCGGTGGGCCTGTCAGAGGCTGCCATTCCAATCGTGGCATCCGCAGGCCCGTCAGAGCCTATTCAGAGCTCGAGAGTCCCTTCAAGTGAGGTCGGAAGCTAGGGTATCTTATAATTTTGCTTTTTGCTATTATGTAAAGATAACTTTTCTTAGCGAAATGAATTTTCACTCTTTTTCTTTGTTAAAATCATACCATTTTGTGCATATTTATCTAGTCTCCCTGATACACCGTTGATGGGGGGAGCCTCCCTATTCTTCAAGTCGAGGCCTTGTCGGCCCCCTTTGCTGTGCAGATCAGGGCTCATATTAGTGACCTGGAGAGGAAGGTGAAAGTGCTAAGCGAGAAGGCTTCGAATCGGAAGAAGGAGCTATCCGAGGTCAAGAGGGCATTCAGGGAAGCTTCAACGGAGGCTGAGTGTCATCGATGGCTGTTTGGCTAAGGGATAGGGCTCACATCGAGGAAAGAGATGGATTGACTGTAGAGTACAAAAGATTATCAGAAATCATCGAGAAGACAACTGAGATACAGCTACTAGGGTACTTCGATATAGTCGTCGACTCTAATGGGCTCAGGAGAGGATTTCGGTGCTGGAGTCGTCAAGAGCAACCAAAGAGGACAAGTGAGAATCAGCAGCACTCATTGCATGACTTCAGTGTGAGTTACGTGGTGTAAGGGAGAGGATCTCGAGTTTTGAGCGAGCCCAAGAGAGGATGGAACCTGGCTCTCAGGTGAGACCTAGCAACATGATGACATCGATATCTGTGCTACGAGAGAACTATCCGATGATGATGAGATCTCAAATAATGATCGGGCCCGAGTCGAGTACCAGTCGATCATGCATCGTGGCTGAGCCTCCACCAAGGGGGCATAGGCTTACCTCGATAAGACCTCAAGTCAATGGGGACCTGGAAGGTGAGGGTTCCCATGTGGGGAGCTTGGTAGCCCTCCCCCTGAATGTCTTAACGATAGGATTCGGTGCATGTTCGACTATGGCCTTGAGGTTGGTTTCATGAGATGTCGAAATCAAGGCAGGATGCTATTTTCTGGACTTGATTTTTCGATCTTTCAAGAGATGTCCCTCATCCTCCTGTCTCTCATGGCTCATAGGGTGGAGTCGTGACTCGGGATATTATTTTTGAGAGCATAGGGGCTCAAGGGGAGAATTCTGATGAGCAGTTGGAGAGGAGCTGATAATTGTTCTCCGATATTTAATTTTTGCTTGCTTGTCGGCACTACTTGTCTGGCCGGCATGACTTTTCTATAGCTAGGACATAAATGAAGTTGACCCTTACTGTGTTTTTTCTCACGACGATCTGATAGTTGTTAAGCCTCGGTACTTGAGTGGCTTTCAGCATGGAGCCCTCAACAGATGGTTGAGATGAGCGATCTTCGAAGTTCTACTAGGCTCGCCACCTTATACATTTGTGGATAGTTTGGCACTTTAAAAATGGTGAAAAATGATGCTTCGAAAGCTGGCGTATCATATGTGTATGATGGTTGTTGTTTTCCAGAAGAAATTTATGCAAGTACATGTCTAGGGCCAATGGACAGCTTTTGCATGGCGATGGATGGATCCGTGAAGAGCCATCTCACATTAATTTTTTAGATTAGAAAGGATGCATCGTTTACTGCCTAGTGGACCGTCAGGAACTTTTAAGTCGATGATCGGGTTCCCACAGGGAGGTTAGTGTCTATATAAGGAGTTTGGTGGTTCTGGACATTGCCATCCACACCCCTTTGTAGCATCTGCAGCTCTATCCTTTCAGCCACAATGATGCCCTCTAAGAGAGAAGTGAAGCTAGCCATCAAAGAAAAATGGGCAGCGGTGAAGAAGGAGGCCGCTTCGCTCGAGAGGGTGAGGAATAAGGGATCGGGACAATCCTCCAGTGCTAGTTCCGACATACCACCTCCTACCCCTGCCCCCCAGCCCAACCAGGAATAGCCCGATCAGGCTCCCGTCGAGAGGGAGTGGTTGCCACCTGCGAGGGGAGCCTGCGCCTCTAAGTCCTCTCTGTGGATTCCAGCGGTTGTGTGGGATCAGTGTATTGAGGAATTTCAGGCCTCAGCCATGTTTGAGAAGGAAGTCACCGACATCGCCGCCTTTACCTAGGGCTTTGAGGACTACAAGATCCGGTTGTGGAAGATGATGCCTCAACTAGATCTTCACTATCTTCAGCCAGAGAATAGCACGAGGAGTTGTTTACTCCCTCTTTTGATGAGAAATAAATCCTCATCCTCATGCTTGCCTTTCCCTGCTTCTCTCTTTTTCTTTCTTTTCTTCCCTTTTTTTTTTGTAAAAGCCACTCATCAATGAAAAGGCAAGTTTTCCTTAATGCGTGCTGTTGGCATACTTTTCTCATGTTGAGACTTATATTTTCGATCAATCGAAGGCCATCAGATGTATGGACAGCCAAGAGCAGAGTAATGGGTTCCCCACCCATAATCATGCAAAGGCTCTTTTCAATCATGGGGCCGATGAGGGTCAGGTTATTGAAGGTCGTCCAATAAAAGTTGGATCGAGCAAAGGCCGTTTAACATAGAAACGATCAAAAGTCGTCAAGTTGGAGCCGTGTATTATTTTTACACTGACTGGTTGCAGGCTAGGTCAACCGAGCAAGGTCGCGGGCAGCTGACCACTCAAAATATGCGACATGACCCAAGATGTTTTACCATTTGGTCGGCACCTAGGCCTTAGGCCCCAATCCACTATTAGCTTGCGAGTGGGGTCGCGTTGGATGAGAAGGAAATGGGATTGGGCCTGGCATTGATCTCAAGAAGCCAACCCACGACTTAACTTAGGAAGGCACCATAAGTCGGCCGATGAAGTCTCGACCGTTCGAATGATGGTGTGCCCACTAGTTACTCAATAACTGAGTACTTATCAGTCGAGAGGGTAGTCGATAAGAAATCAAGAGAAATGGGGGCTAGCATGCTGAGCTCTAGCCTTTCCTCCCCACACCATTACTCTAGAATGGGTTTCTTTACACATGTCCTCTACTCCCGAGTCTGAACTTTAGTCAGATGAAGGGAGTAGTTTCGCACGTGCTTGACCAAGAATATGGGGAGATGGTTTGCTCGTGATACATGCATGTGATTTTTGAGATGTGCTTGCACATCCATGTTCATATTAAATGCGGCCTATGGCTACAGAGGGAAAGCGAAGTGGTGCAGCTTTTCCTCCAGCATTCAATTAATAGTATGTTAGGCAGAGGCGACATCTGTGGCCAATCTCCATTTGGTATTTAATGGGGGTAATTAAGGCATGCCCCTCTTTTTATAGGGGGGACTCCTCCCCACTCCATCTTCCAACTTCCTCTATTCTACCACCAACCCACTCTTCCTGTTTTCAGATGGAGGTCTGCCTTCTACCTTGCCATGGCTTGGCAAAATGGTCTTTTCATTTGCAGTGAAGCTTTCATTTTCCACTGGAGTCACTGGCGATCGCTTGAGAGAGGGGTCTTTTAGCAGACTCCGGGTTGGCATGGAAGGTATTGGAAATGGTCATTCCTTCTAAGAGGAGCATAGTTCTGCGGCCTTAAGAGAATGTCCCGGTGCCATGTTCAGAGCGGGCTTGGTTTCAATGACAGTCTCTGGTGGGATCTTTGTGGAACTTGTGCTTCCAAGAGGGATAGACACCGCACCGTGCATCCGTTCCTGGTGGGGGCCGTGGCCTTCACCATCGGAGGGCAGCTTCTTCATGGCTCTCAATGCCCAATTGAAACGGCCCAAATGCAGCCTTCACCCATTGGTGCTGAATTTCGTTGGTCTCCCGACTAGATTGGGATTCATTTTAGAATGGTGAAGGATAGCGATTGTCTGCAACCATCGGGCATGAGAGCACTTCTTTCTCTCTCTCTCATGTTAGTTGGATGATGGGCCTGCCCCTTGTGCTCCTTCCATGATGGAGACAGCGGGCGATCAACATCACCCGATGGGAGTGCGTGGGGATCTTGTCTGGGAGGCTCTGAAGGCCAAAGTCAAGTTGAGGGGAATAGCCTTCTATCTCATATCCGATGGTTGGCAAGTTGCGGTAGGGCGAGCTCCGAGTCCGAATCCAGAGCAAGCGCTACTAGCGCTGTGGAAATGTCGGTGTTCATGTGGCTGAGATTTTCTCCATACGAGATGTGGTGCCTGTATTGGCCTTTATGGTATATATTTACTTTGTTATTGTTTATGTAACACTCAATGTGTCATCTTTGTAGAAACTTTATCTTCAATTTAGGAGTGAATTTTCTTGGCGTGTGCGCCTTAGCATCCTGGATGATTAAAAGTCTCCGACTTAGGCGAGGCCGTAGAGGGTTAGCCTGGTCAGACGTAGGCCATCCCTGCTAAAGGCGATTGAAGGTCATTTCGACTTTAAAATCGATCAATGGTCTGATTAATTAAAGGCCATATTGTTTAAAAGTCGATCAAAAGCTCCTGCTATGTTGGACCGATCAAAGGCCAGTCCGATCAAAGGCTGTTTTGTTTAAAAACTAATCAAAAGCTTCTTCTACGTTAGATCGATCAAAGGCCAAGCCGATCAATGATCATTTTATTTAAAGGTCGATCAAAGGCTCCTTTTATGTTAGGCTGATCAAAAATTAGGCCATCAAAGGGTATTTGTTTAAAAACCAATCAAAAGCTCCTTCTATGTTGGACGATCAAAGATCATTTTGTTGAAAAGTCGATCAAAAGGCTCCTTCTACGTTGGACCGATCAAAGGCACCAGGCAGATCAAAGACTCCTTCTATGTTGGGTCGACCAAAGGCCAGACCGATCAAAAACTATTTTGTTTAAAAGCCAATCAAAGGCTCCTTCTGTGTTGGATCGATCAAAGACCAGTCTGATCCAAAGCTATTTTGTTTAAAAGTCGATTAAAGACTCTTTCTATGTTGGACCGATCAAAGGCCAGGCCGATCAAAGATCTTTTTGTTTAAAAGTCAATCAAAAGCTCCTTCTATTTGGATCGATCAAAGGTCAGACCGATCAAAAGCCATTTTATTTAAAAGTCGATCAAAAATTTTTTCTACATTGGATCGATCAAAGGTCGAGCCGATCAAAAGTCAGACCGATCAAAGATTATTTTATTTAAAAATCAATCAGAGGCTCCTCCTACGTTGGGCCAATCAAAGGTCAGATCGATCAAAGACTATTTTATTGAAAAATCGATCAAAGACTCCTTCTACGTTGAACCAATTAAAAGTCAGACCGATCAAAGGTCAAGAGTCAACGAGCAAACAAAAAACTTGAAAAAAAAATTATTAAGAGAGATGGCATAACACATTACTGATGGTACATTCAAAGATTCTTCGAGTTTCACGATCGAAAAAGTAGGGTTCCATGTACTGCTTTAGATGATAGGTCCCCAACTTGACAATTTCATCCACCTAATAGGAACCTTCCTAATTTTGCGCCAACTTGCCTTGCTCACTCGATTGAGAAGCTTTCACTTTACGAAGAACCAGGTTGCCAATTCTGAAGCACTTCTCCCTAACTTTGGAGCTATAATATCGGGCCACTCGATGCTGATAAGTAGCCATTTTGATGTGGGCTCTTTCTTGAACTTCTTTTAGTAAATCTAGACCTACGTGGAGCCTTTCTGTATTGGTCTACTCATTATAATTCTTGACTCGCATTGACAAGATTCCAACTTTGATGGGGACTACTGCTTCGACCCCGAAGGTGAGGCTAAAGAGAGTTTCCCCCATGGGGGCCCTCGGCATTATCCGATATGCCCACAGCATATGGTAAAGCTTGTCAGTCCATGCCCCTTTAGCTCTACCCAATCTCCACTTCAGACCTTGTAGGATAGTTTGATTGGTTACCTCTGCTTCCCCATTTGCTTGAGGATGAGCTATAGAGGTGAAGTGAAGTGAGATTTTCTATTCTTCACAAAGCTACTGTAGTCTAGATCTAGCAAATTGACACTCATTTTTATTATTAATATTAGGAAAGTCAGAACTAGCATATTATGCACTTCCAGATGAAATCCACTATTTTCGCTTCAGTGATACGGGCCAACGGTTCTACTTCCACCCACTTGGTGTAGTAATCTATAGCAGTAAGCAAAAATTTTTGTTAACCTGATGCCCGAGAAAAGGACCAAGGATATCCATTTCTCGCTGCACAAATGGCCAAAGAGCACATATGGAGGTGATTGGCGTGGTAGGTAGGTGCTGTATGTTTGAATGCCGCTGGCACTGATTATACTGCACGATCAAGCTTTGGACGTCTCGTTGTATAGTCGGTCAGTAGTAGTCTTGTTGGAGGAATTTGTAAGCCAGCATCCTTTTTTCGACATGGCCCCTGCATGCTCCTTCGTGTACCTCCCTCAGGGCATACTTAGCTTCCATGGGCTACAAACATCTGAGGAGTGGCAGAGAAAATAATCTTTTGTAGAGTTTTTCCTCGTGAAGGAGGTATCGGGGCGACTGATACTTTATTTTTCGAGCCTCCTTCTGGTCCGTTGGCAAGATCCTATCCCTGAGATAGTTGATGAGAGGGTCCATCCAGCAGAACTCTTCATCTACTTGCATTGCCGTTGTCGACTCTTCTGTGCATGGCCTGCTCAGCACCTCGAAGAAGGTCTTTTATGGCAACTCAGATGACACCGAGATTGCCAACTTAGATAATAGATCAGTGCGAGAGTTCTCCGATTTGGAGATTTGTTGAATTTCAAAATTTATAAATTGGGACACTAGATTTTTTATCTTCTGAAGATATTTCACCATATTTTCTTACGGGCCTCGTAGTGCCTCGAATGTGGCTGACGACCAATTGGAGTCGCTGCGGGCTTTTAAATCTCAGATCCCTAGCTCCTTGGCAATTTTGAGGTTGGCAGCTAGAGCTTCATATTCTGCTTATTGTTTGTTACTGAAAACTTGAAGCGAAGGATGTACTCGGCAATTATCCCATCTAGGCTTGAAAGGATCAGTTCTGCCCCGATCATGTAGAGTTGGATGATCCATCCACTTGCAGCTCCCAAGCCTCTGAATTGGCTTCAGGTGAATCCTCACGAGTCTGTTCTTGGGATCCTACTTCCTCAAGCTCTTCCGGCTCATCCAGAATGGTGCATTCTGCCGCAGAGTCAGTCAAAATCTGAGCTTTAATCGATGATCATGGTCGATAATGGATATCAAACTCGAAGAGCTCTATCGCCTATTTCGTGATTCATCTTGACGTATCTGGCCGATGAAGAATGCTTCTTAAGGGTTAGTCTGTCAGGAGAATGATTGAGTAAGCTTGAAAGTATGGGTGAAACTTCTTGAGTGGCGATGAGGAGCGCATAGACTAGCTTTTCGAGCTTTGAATATCGGATCTCCACATCTCTTAGAGTTCGATTGAGGTAGTATATTGGCTTTTGAACCATATCTCACTTTTGAACCAATACCGTGCCTATCATTGTAGGAGAGATAGAGAGATACAGAAATAATTCTTCATCTGGATCGAGTTTACCAAGTAATGGGGTGGAGCTAAGGTAGCTTTTTAAGTCAGCGAAGGCTTTCTGGCTTTCGTCTATCTATTAAAAGTTCTTCGACTGCTTCAAAGTTTAAAAGAAGGACAGGCAACACTCGACAGCCTTTGAAACGAATCAATTAAAGGCAGCTATCTTTTTCGTGAAGTGCTGTACTTTTTTATCGTTCTTAGAGGAGCCATCTCTTAGATGGCCCTGATTTTTTTTGGATTGGCTTTAATCCTTGGTTGGAGATCATGAAGTCAAGGAACTTGTTGGAGGTCACTCCGAAGGTGCACTTCATCAGATTCAGCTTCATCAGATACCTCCGAAGGTTGGTGAAGACTTCTCTAAGATCTTTGATGTGGGTCCTTTATGAACTTGCTTTTGACGAGCATGTCGTTCATATATACTTTCATGTTTCGTCCGATTTGATCCTTAAAGACTCTATTCACGAGGTACTAGTAGGTTGCACTTACATTTTTCAGACCGAAGGCCATTATCCTGTAATAAAAAAGATCTTTGTTAGTCATAAAAGCTATTTTTTCCTCATCTTTAGGTGCCATTCGGATTTGATTATAGCTGAAGAAGGCATCCATGAAGGTGAGGAGCTCATGATCCGATATGGCATCGACTAGTTGATCAATCCTCGATAATGAATAGCTGTCTTTTGGGCAAACTTTATTCAAGTTGATGAAATCAATGTAGATGCACGACTTTTCATTCGCCTTTCTCACCATGATCACATTCGCGATCCACTCGGGGTAGGTGGTCTCCTTAATAAAGCTCGCCTGTAGCTGCTTGTCTACTTCCTCGGCTATTACCTTCTACCGTTCAAGTGCAAAACTAAGTTTCTTTTGCTTAATTGGATGATGTCGTGGGTTCATATTAAGTTGGTGCACCATCATCAAGGGATCAATGCCTGGCACATCAGCTGGCGTTCAAGCAAAAACATCCACATTCTCCTGCAAAAAAGAGGTTAGTTGAGCTTTCATTACTTGATCTAGGCTAGACCCAATTTGGATGGTGTGTTTTGGATTTTCATCTACCAAAAGGACTAATATGAGCTCTTCAGCTAGCACTCCATGCTCTTCAGATAGCTCATTGTGAGTGTCTAGTCCTTCGAGGGGGTAAGACTCGGCCGGCTCACCTCCTCGAAGGGTGATGTTGTAGCAATAAGGTACCAAGTCTTGGTCTTCACAAACTTCTCCGACTCCCTCCGCTGTTGGAAATTTCATATTTAAATGATATGTAGACACAACGCTTAGAGTCGTTGAGGCCTGATTGTCCGAGAATCGTATTGTATGCTGAAGGCACTCGAACAACCAGAAAGTTGATCTGGACGATGAATTGGAGCGAAAAATGACTAGTCTTTATCGATAAGGTGACGACTCCTACTTGGATCGTCTCCCCAGTAAATCCGACGAGCGGAGAGTTTATTTTCTCCAACCGATCAATAGACAAATCCAATTTATAAAAATATCATAAAATAAAATATCGACGAAACTTCTATTATCAATCAGGATGCGACGTACATCATAATTTTCAAGATTAAGTGTTACAACTACTGCATCATTGTATGGAAATTAGACCTCACGAGCATCTTCCTTGATGAAGGTTATGAGGTCTTCAGTCCGCTGCCTTTTCATTGCCTCCCTTTCTCCACCAACCCCACCGCTGCACTACCTCCCGATGACGGTGTTTATGATGCCAATTGGGGGCGATCTGCCTGCTGCTCAACCCACAGAGGCCACTCCGTTGGCTGGGATGATCTTGGTCAGTCATCTCGCTGTTCCCTCCGACGTCGAATGAATCTGTCGAGGAGACCATGCCTGATGAGATTCTTGATCTCGTCTCAGAGTTAGATACAGTCTTCCGTGTCATGGCTATGATTTTGATGGTACAAATAGTACTTGTTTGGATCCCTCTGAGCTAGATTTGTTCACAACTTTTTTGCCTCTGGAAGTTGCCTCCTAATTTTCATAAGCACCTGAGTCCTTGGTGTATTCAGTGGGATGTAGTTGTTGTATTCTCTCAATGGTGATAAGGCTCGTCGATTTCTTCTCTGGGGACTTCCTGGTCGATGGTTCTTCGAGGCCCCATTTTCTGGCGGTGAAAGGGCGACCTCAAGCGCTGCCGCAGCATCTCTTCTGTCATGGGTGAGCACTCCTTGCTTTGCATCTTCTTTTCATCCTCCATAGTGAAGCCAGTGGAGGCCTCATCCTCCATGAAGGCCTATTCCATACAGACATACTTTTTTGCCCTGGCCAGTATATCGAAAAAATCTCGCGGATAGATCTTTATCAACAACTTTTTCAAGTCATTTTTCTATAGTCCGCTCATCATCATGGACATCGCGATTGACTGATCCAGGTTGCGAACCTCTAGCGTGACTGCATTAAAGCGACGGACGAACGATCGGATGGATTCTCCCTCTTTTTGCTTGATAGTGTGGAGGTAATCTGACACTTCTGCTATCACCGACTATTGACAAAATGGCCAATAAAGGACTGGATCAGTTGCTTGAAGAAGCGGATCGACGCTGGCTTCAAACCAGAATATCAATGCCTTGTCGCCCCCTTCAGGGTAGAGGGGAGTGCTTGGCACAGGATGGCGTCAGTTGCTCCTTGGAGGAGCATCATTCCCTTGAAGCTCACTAGGTAGTCGAAGGAAGTTGCCATCTTGTCGTAACTCTCGAGTTAAGAAATCTTGAAGTGGTGAGGTAGAGGTTCCTACATGATCCGAGGGATAAAAGGAGGGTCGTTGCTAAACCCATCATATGGTGCCACCTCCTGGTGGCAGATCGTATCAATCTGCTGGATCAAACCTTTAAAAAGCTGCTCGACATCGAAACCTCGAGCGGTGTAGGCTCTCGATTGTTGGGGGGATCGCCAACCGAGGGTAGAGTCATGCCCCAATTGGAGACTTGGGGATCGCCACTGCTTGGGTTCCGGACTTTTGGGGCGGCTTTGGTGGGTCTGCCTCCTCCCTAGATTGTGAGGATCGTCCTGCGGCTGATTAGGCTGTGGTGTCGCCATTTGCGCCATCAAATTTGGGTGTGGAGCTACAGATGATGGAGCCGGAGCGGCCTGATAAGAGAGTGGCACCATCGGTAGGGGTGCTAGAGGGCCCTGGATCGATTGGACAGCGATCGTCAGGGTTTGAACCTATTGGAAGAGTAGATTGAATTGCTCCGCCATCACCATCACCGGTTACGGAGGTGAAGGAATTTTCTTAATCATCGATGGGGCCGTATGGTTGACCTGGCTCTCACTCGGTTGGGCTATAGCATTAGTGCAGTGAGATGATGTTCTTCTGGATGCCATGGATGCTCTGCTTTGATCCGCTTTCCTCCAAGTGGGACAGGGTTCTTCTTCTAATGTCAATCTGTTGGTGCGAGATTTCGACCAGCAACGAAGGAGTTGGAGTAGACGGTCGAAATGGATCCCACCAGAATGAACCTACAAGAAAAGTTTCGATCGAAGGTGGCTTTGGTGGGGATTCTACGATACTCAAGTCAATATATCGTTCAACATAGGGAGAAGCATGAGAAGCAGAATAATGACGTACCTGGGGGTCTCCTTTTCTATGTCCTTTTATAGGAGTCATCCGAAGGTGGTTAGGCCTACACCAGTAGGCTGTTAGAATAGGTCGCTTACTGTCCGTCCACTATCTAGGTTGTTAGTTGTGGGTGTCAATTACGCCATGTGGCCATATTTCGGAGGCTTGTCAGGGTATCCTATCCGTCATGTTTCGAAAGTTTGTTGGGATATTCTATCGTATCGTATGTAGATGATCCGATTGGGTTATGTGTTCAAGTCGGTGAGATAGGTCCGAGATCGTGTCGGTGATGTACGGTGGAGGGTGTTGGCAGCCTCCTGAAAGAAAGGGCCCTCGGTTGGGAGCTTGATCGATTGTCAGATGCGAGGCTTAGGCATTGTCGATGATTGCTCGACAGAAAACTGTCGGTTACAAGAAGTCATTTAGTCGAACAGCACTATTCGCAGGCATCCTTGGGGAATCGGCGGTGGAGAGTGGGCCGCTAGGGGGATTCTCGACGACTCCAAATAAGACTCATCGATTATCACTGATGGGGTACAGACTATGAGTCGGCCAAAACTTTGTGCCCTCAGAAATTGGACCTGATCATTTTAGATCTTGGACCTCTTCACATCGTCGGCCTATGCGGATTTTCTCCCAACAATTATCATTCAGATGATAGCATAAACATGGCAAATTAATAGTGCAGTTTGCACAATTTTGACTTCTTGAGAATGAAGAATTTCGTATATTTTATTTATACTGTTTTAATCTTAATTGGATGGACAGCTCACTTATGCATTCATACAATATAGTTCCCATAAAATTAATTAATAAACAATCTTTGGTAACCCCCCTGTTTTTTGTTTTGATAAGCCGGAGCATTCTACAAGTCTAGTATGAATTTTTATCTGCAGTACGGAAATTTTAGTACCTTCCTCTCTTTATGGCCGCTATGGTTTTGGTTTGAATTCACATGTTTTATCCTCCCCTTGAAACACTTATAAGGGTGAGGCAATTACGCAAATGTTTGCTACGTAGTTTTGAAGGTCGTAGGGTTTACGTATCTCCTGTACGTAACTCCTGATGGCCCATATGTACGTGTGAATTAGGGGTACAATTGGTTGGCAGTAGGATATGTATTTAATTATTTTATTCTGGAGAGAGAATAAAGGCTAGTATTGCAAGGAATATGGAGGATCTGGTGGAAAGGAATAGAGAATGGGGAGGAAGAATAACTTGAAATAGAGGAAATTAAGTGGGAAGAGCTCCCAAAGGAGCGAAGACTTGGCTTCTCAAATATATTGGTTCATTACGTGGGGTGGCCTACCATCTCTAGGCCCCAATACCAACCCATCAACTGCCTCATCAACCAACTTACATCACAGCGTTCTAGAACTTACACTGGCTTAGTTACTGCCTTATCCCACTGCTAATCTCGAATATTTTGGGGCATTACTCTATATGAGTCGGTGAGAAGCAAGCATATGAGAACTACCTTGGACACTCACTCTTGCCTCTTGGGTTGGGCCCCACAACATTACACGGGTGTGTTCTTAGGCTCCCAGTTGACTAGATTAACCAGGGTTCTGGAACTCATAGTTGGAAAGGGCGTTAAGTGCTAACACCATACACAGATTCTCGAAAGCCGATATCTTAAACTCCTATAATTTCTTGGCCTTGGGACCATTTTTTCATCCAGTGATTTGTTGGTGTCATATTCTTTCAACTAGTAGTGTAGGTTGCTGTGTCAATCTTATGTTTAGTCTGACCCAAGCTATCAAAAATACAATATCCATAGACAACAAAAATGTTAGAAAGTAAAATAATTAAGGCCAAATGCAAGAAGAAAACATTGGAACAGTTGATTTTGGATAGTGACATAAGGAAGCAAACCAGATAGTTGAAAAGATCACTGCCTCCTAACCCCAGCATTGGAAAAACGAGAAACGAAATTCCTTACTTTGATTAAAGTGTGAAGAAGAACTGAGTGTTCAGGGTCAAAAAGAAATGGAGTTTTACCTAGAAAAGTAGGTCGAACGAAATCTGTTGGATTAATTTTATTTTAGTAGTCAATTAAGTTTAAAGTACTGCTGAAAAGGTGGAGCTTGGAGAAATTTTTAGACATGCTGAGTTGCAGTTAGAGTGGGTATTAGGATTAATTAAATTTTGTTGCAGATAGTAACTAGCTCTTAAAGTGAAGAAGAATAATACTCCAACTACTGTAACTTAAATGTGATTGTCCTGGAAATCATGTCATCATAATGGTCCAAGCCTCGTCATGAAGGTCCAATTGTCATGTTGTTGGTCCTCCTTTGTGGAGACAAATTATAAAAAGGAATTTAGAGTTGGTGGGCACCTAAATCAAAATTGACTCAACCATGTTTTCCTTATCGCAAGCAATCATCAACTATCTCAAAGCAACAAAGAAGCAGGCGATGTTCGATCATCTTTGTCATGGAAAATTGGTCATATCAGGATATGGTAAATTGTTGCATATGGATGGTCACATGATTACGTTTTTCTAGCATCATTTGCACAATAGCGATGGCATATCAAGCATTTTATGTGCAATTTTTTAATTCAAGCACCTACTGAGCTTTTTGTCACAGTCACATTAGCACCACTGTCTTTTGACCAAGACTAAAAATGAGTGTGCTCTCTTGCTGATTTTTCTTCGATTGCACGCATTAGTATACAAGTACTAAGATTCATGTTTTTTTTTGATTAGGTTTGGGAATGGGTATATGATAATATTCAGCATTCACTAGCTATTGCCTCATACTGCTCCCTTGAGTAGTTTTCAAGAATCCTTGCTTTTAAAGTCTGCTATCAGTCTAATCTCTAGAAGTTGTTTTCCATCAATTCTGATAACGACATATTTGTTCACTCACCATTGTTTCTTGACATTAATTATGTTCATCAGCACTTTCGGCGAAAGAGGTACACTTTTTTTAAAATCGGTCTTGATGCGTATCTTCGAATGTCCTTAAAAACTGCATTGAAAGACAATCTATTTGTATATTTAAATTGATCCTGGAAGTTGCCCATGATTTCAAATAAATTGGAAGCATAAGTGCTAGTCCAACTGTATGCTTGTGCACTGGTAATGGATTTGAAAACCTAGAGCAAGAGCTAGCAATGAAATTATATATACACTTCGCTAGATGCAGTGTTCGAACATTTTCATGTCCTTGATATGTATCAATTGGGACATGGTGTGACTGGTCGACCAGCACATTATTTATTGTCTTTCCTGTCAAACAAAATCAACATAATCATTTATTGTAGAAAGAGATCACCGTATCTTCAATTTTCTAAGCATTATATAAAGGTGTTGGATTCTATCTAGTATGCATTCCAAAGCATGTATCATTTTCAGATGAGATGCTCACATCCTTTTCACGTACCTAATACCAAAAATATATTTTGATACATTTTTGAAAGAAACACATTTCTTTTAGTTGTGTTCCATTTCAATTTCCAGAACCTCGAGGTGTGACAACATTTACCCAGTTGTCCGACATTATCCATATCAAACATAAATTATACAAGAGGTCATAGAGTTGGTGCCTTAGTCCTATTATAAATATATTTCAGTTATTTTAGCAGTTCAGATTGTGTATTCTAGTCCAATAATTTGTACTATAAGACCACTTGAATTGCTTAATCAATCCAGTGGTCATGTTATTTCTGTTTGTGTTGACCTATATTCTAGTTATTGCCTATGCAAGAGATAAGCACACTTCTATCCAAGAAATAGGCGAAGGTGAAACATGGTAATATGGGTGTATGTGGTTAGGCAAGTTAGGTGTTTTGATGGAACTAATTTAAGAAAAATATTCGCTTTCAACAGTGCATTCAGTTAGGAAGCTAAAGATAATAAGTTCCCATCCAGAAACCCAAATCCTAACCTTGATATAGAGGAGGGGAACCGTCTTTCCAAAAGGAACATAAAGGAATTAGTTTTGCACCAGAGAGATTGCCCAGAATGGGAAGGAAGAGAATCTTATGTCTCTGGCTTTCATCTCGAAGTGAAGAACTTATAAGATTTTTTTTCCCACAAAGCATGGCGGATGTGCTGCATATGTAGATTTCGAGATGATGATTAGTGTATAAACCATCCCTCACATCTGATAGTTGTGTTTCACAACCAATGATTTTTTTTTTTTTTTTTGGATTGTAGTTTCAAATCCAATGATGTTGATGACCCAAGCACCACATAGCACATATATGCGCACTGTTCCTAGAAAGGTAGACTAATTACTATTGTAAGTGAAAACATACTGATTTAATGACTCAGACTTTGATTTTATCTGAAGAAAAGTCATTGTCTGTGTATATCAGTTGTGGTTAAAACGAAAATTTCCAATTTAGCTGACGTTGTTTTAGCTTATCCACATATGAAGCCATCCGAACAGAAAGAAAGAAGGCTTTTTTTGTTGATAGAATCCTTAATTTATCTATCAAAAAAGAAAAAAACAAAAAGAGGGAGATTCATTACTCAAGATCCTTTTCCCTAGCAAGTTTTGTCATCCTCACTAAAATCCTAAAAGGAAAAGAAAGGGACACGTTAAAAATGTATGGCTAGGAAGATAAATACTTTTTGTAAGATATATAGATTAAAAGCAGATTCTTTTTTTATTTTTTTGGAGGACAAAAATTGTTTTTCCTTTGAAAGCAAAGGAAGAGCCCAAATCTAACTTTGTGCTTTGTGTTTCTATTGAATGTCAAATTTGTTTAGCATCTCGGTGATGTTAATTTACTTTGTAAGTCCCATTTTTCATTCATATGGTACCTTTACAAGGGGCGCCACCACATGTGTCTTTCGATCAAAAAGTTTATCACCATGTTATCTATGTTGAAAGTTTTTGAACATTCTTTCATTTGCTTCGTCATATATCTTAATTTGAAATACAAATCAAATGAGTAAACTTGAGATACAAATCTTTGACCTTTGCTAATTAGTTATATATCTTAACTGGATCTCACAAGCATCCTAATATATATGATCGAGAAATACAATAAATAGCTGGTTAATTTCCAATCCCCCAACAAAACCTCTTGTCTTCAGTATCTAAAAGCATTTTATGACTAATCATCCACAGAAAGATTTCTTTTGTTCCTTCTATCACTCAAATACCACAAGATACGAAAGAAATTAAGAGCCGGGTGAAATGAGAGGAACGACAATCAAAAACTCATAACACGTATGGGTGGTTAGGTCAACTGTAAGCCTAGACTTTAGCCCCTGCATTAACTACGTTCGAAAAATTCAAAATACGTTCTTAAATTAATAAGCACAAACTCTAGTCTAGAATGGCCCTTGAACCATATAGACTGATAAAAGTATTAGCGTGCTCTCCTAACAAATTTAAATAGGTACCCTTAACTATCCATTTAGTAATATTAACCCCCTCCTAACTTGAGACTAGTTGTCTGTAACGAGAAGAAACCACAAGCATGTCAAGCGCAAAGTATTATTTTAGAGTGAGAAACAAAAACATCTCATCCTAACTTTGACTGGGACCATGTTTACCCTCTCTCACGTGCAGGGCATGCCAATTGTTGGTTTGGTTAGGTCAGGAGACCAACAAAACCGGAAACCCCACAAACATCTGATACGCTCTCCTTGTCTAACAATTTTAGAGCTGCCAACTCCATTATATTATATTATATATATATATGAGCCAACAGAACTACTTGTATAACTTAATACGTCTTAATTTTCTATTTGCTGCTTTAAATGGAATCTGATTGGTTAGTTTGAAGATGGGTTGCAATACCGTTGCATAGGAGTCTCCATTTATGTATCATACTAATCAACAGCTATATACTTCTCTACAGTATATGTATATATGCTTTCATGTACGTAGAGGGATGGAAGAGGATGTAAGTTGGTTCCAGGTAGAAGTTTGTAGGTTAGAAACATATGTGAGAGATGTTGAAAGGGGAACAACATTCACTCCACCAAGCAACCTCTCTCTCTCTCTTCCCGACCCCCACCTCCCCTCATTTTCCTTAAAAAATCATTTGTTAGCCTACTTGTACCATCAAGCACTAGTGTGACAATCTTTGAATTCTCCATAACGAAGAAAAGCTCTTTCCTCTTTATATTTATCTCTATACTAACTTCACCTTTGTCTTCTTTTCTCCATCCAAGGCATATATAGATAACAGACACAGCTCCTTCCGGATCCTCTTGTTGGTATAAATTTCTTTCTCCTTGGCTTCTCTCTCTGTTGGTTTTGGTCTCGGTTGGAGGGAGTCCATCAAAGTTAGAAGAGAAGCCACCATCAAGGACAGCCCTTCCCCTTCCCATATTTGTACGCTTCATCTTTTTGTGATCAAATGTGCACAAAAGGTCATTGGAGGCCAGCAGAGGATGACAAGCTCAAGGAATTGGTTGCCTGCTGTGGCCCTCATAACTGGAACGCCATCGCCGAAAAGCTTCAAGGGAGATCGGGTGCAATATACTGACCTATATTTAGTAGTTTCTTTTTTTCCCCCTTTTGTAAGAAAGATGGTGTATCAATTTCTAAGAGTACAATTCCATCCTCCTTTGTTCCATCCAAAAAAAAAAAAAAATCCTTCTTCTAACTTTGTGAAAGGATCTTTTGTTTGGGATATTATTATATATCATGTATTATGTTTGTTGTAACATGTTGTGTAACAATCATCACAGGAAAGAGTTGTAGGTTGAGATGGTACAATCAGTTGGATCCAAGAATCAATAGGAACCCCTTCACAAAGGAAGAGGAAGAACGTCTTATTGCATGCCACCAAATCCATGGAAACCGATGGGCAGTCATTGCCCGTCTATTCCCTGGTAGGACCGATAACGCTGTGAAGAACCATTGGCACGTCGTCATGGCTCGGAGGCGCAGAGAGCGATCTAGGTTTCATGGCAAAAGAGCACTTCGAAACTTCAATAAAGAGGGGTCATCAAAGCAAAACAATGAGGAAGAACCTCATGAGCTGAAAAACATGGTTTCCTTTATAGAGAATTACGGTGGAAGATATCAGAACCACCTTGCTCTTAACGATCATCATGACCACTATTTTGACATGTATGAAGGTAATGGTATAAAGTAGTCTCTTTTGATTAAATTTGGAACTAGGACAAAATTTTATTAACTTTGTTAGTGCATGATTATATTGACAGCAGATAGAGATAACTCAATTGAGTTCCATGATTTCCTCCAAGTAAACAGTGAATCTAACAACACCGAAGATACTTCGACAAGAAAGGAGGAACAAGACGAGGGCAAGGAGCAGGAGAGTGAGGCCAATGTTCGCTTCATAGATTTTTTTGCTGTCGGATGTTCCCAATAATGGTTGTTAGGAAAGAGAAGTAACATGTTTGGTGGTGATAAATGCACGCATATATACTCTCACATTGTGTAACATGTTACAAATTAATGTAAATGCTATAAAAGAGGTCAGAATTTATTTATATAAACTGCTTTATGCTATATATATATATATATATATATATATGAAGGGAAGGGTTTCCATAAGTATTGGTTATACGTAGTGATCTTGGCAAATTGTACTTGTGGTATACCAATGAAATGGATCATGGGCACACGCTGATGAATGTAATGTTTTCTCGTCTAGGTTTTATTAGGATTATTCAATTATGTTGTCATTTTCTTTAAACATATTAAGTGGTTAAGCCATATAACAATCACATTGCACCTTATTAAGCATGCTTGAAGCTGGCCAGTTACTCAGATCATGATATATGTGAAATAGTAAGACCCAAGTTCTTATTGTATTTACTCTTCCTCTTGCATGAATCATAGATATCCTTTTGTTTTAAAGAAGATTAGGTTATGGATAATTATCAAGTTGGTAACTGGATTGTGGTCCTGCTGTTGCACCATTCCTGCATGCAGAAGAAGATTCTGTGTCAGAAACTTCTTTTTTTGTTGGATGAAATGGGATGTTGCAAGGTGTTTTTCTAGTTTTCTTCTTCTTCTTCTTCTTCTCTCTCTCTCTCTCTAAGAGATGTTCTAAAAGTTCGGCCCAGGTAATTTTCATTGACTCTCGCCATTATTTTCACATGTGTATGGCATGTAACATGATGGTAGTTTTATCGCCAATTGCCAATGCAATGCTCTTTTTTTTCTGGTACTCTTTTCTTCAAAAAAAAAAAAAATAAATAAATAACTACAAGTTGTCCTGACTTGATGCCGATTGGGTTACTTCAATTTTTTTTCAATATTTTTACTTCCCAATAATTACCAAATGCCTACATTGGTAGGTACTTGCTAAATTTTTTCTTTCCTTTTCTTTATTTCTTTATTTCTTTTCTTTTATTTCTATTTTTCTTTTTTTTTTTTATGAAAGATACTTGCTAATTTCATTTGCATGTTTTTTGTTCTGGTTTCTTTTTCCAGAATTTGGAATTCTTAGTAGCCAGCATGTGAATCTCCCTTCGCAGTAATTTTTTGACATTTGACCACCAAGTTTCAGCCATCTTTCCTACAGAACCAAACATATGTTCTACCATATTCCATAAGTTTGTTCAATTAGTAGTCTAAAGCAATGACTTACATGATATAACTTCTAACCACCCCAGTAGGTAATCTTCTTTTTAGTGAACAAGAAGCTAGCCTTCATGTTGTGCAAATTTTGACCATCCTTTTGGCTTAATTGTACTTTATAGCCACCATACTAAGAAATGGTTGCTTTACTCTTAAATAAAAAGAAACGTTTACTTGGGATTACTTTCCAGTGCAATCATATATATCTCATGTTAATTTGCTTAAATTAAGAGGCACAAGTCTCCACATATGTGCATATTTCCAATTTATGGTTCATTAATTTGTTAGTCTGAAGTTTCCATGATATTATAATCTCATAAGAAAACGCATGTTAATTGATAATATGTTGTAGTTGTTCTGTTGGACCATGTGCTAGAAGATCCTTATCTTTCGAACTAATTGTTTCTAAAAAGAAGTTCATTCATCCAGAGTTTCATGTCCATTGATACAATGTTCTGTTACCAACTCATGCATGAACAAGAGCTAGTTGGGTATGTAACCTTATCAGCTCCATTGGCAAAAGAGAACATGAAAGGTACGACGGAATCTATATAAATTGAATTCATAGAGTGGTGATTAAGTAACTCAGTGTCACGCCCTCGACTCGAGATCGTGAATCGAGGGTCATGGCAACCGCCGCATACTCATAGAAAACTCTTCCTATAAGTATGCAAGGCATCTTATCATGTTATCTTAAAACAATAGTGGAATAATTAGTCACTAATTTAAATTCAAAACATAACGACCTAAATTTTTTTTTCTTTAATGTCTCAATAAAAACAATGATTCATAGTCCTTACATCAAATTCAATAAGACTTTCAACCGAAAATAAAAGTATAGAGATTCTGCTTCTGATCACTCTTCCATTCATATCTTGTATCATCTTAATTCTTCAACATCTGTAAAATCAGTAAAATAAGAGATAATGAGCTAGACAGCCCAGTAAGCAATGATCACTTTCAACAGATTTCATCAGGCATTTAAGTAAATAATCATTTATGAAAAATAAGCATATAGAGTTCATCAATTCAAAATCAATTTCAATTATGCAACATGATTCCTGCCAAATTCATTTCTTTTTCGAGAATTCAAGTTTCTTTCGAGATTTCAATTTCTTTTGTTCTTCAATTCTTTTCATCAACCATGAGCTATGACCACATTTTTCCTGTGGCAGGGTCATAATACCGCGTATCTGCTTGCGGTAGGCTACGAATCATCTGGCAGCCATGTCCTTTGGAACCGCTGGTCTCGCTGGCGGTTTGTCGCTGGTCTCTCTGACGACATGTCGCTGGTCTCGCTGGCGACATAAACCCTCAAGATAATCAATTGCCAACGTATATGCCCCCATTGGCGGGGTCCTTTACATAGTCAGGTTGTCAATTCATAATGTTTCTTATATCATAATTCTTCATAAATCATATTTCATATTCTAATTTCGATAATAAAATATATAATCATGTAATATCGAAATCAATCAATATAATGCATCATGAAATCAATATGTTCAATCATGCTTCATCATAACATTTCAAATAAGATATTTTCATAGCAAAATACCATTCATCCAATTCATACATCGTTTCACAAATCATGTCAGAAAAATATATTATAATTTAACAGATAAATTCAGTAAAAGTAAACACTACTTACCTCAAAAGAAAATTCAAACTAGAAATTCTAGAAATCTCAAAAATTCTTCTCTGAACCTGATACGTCAAATATCATATTTTTAATCAAAATTTCATCGAATTAAAAATAACTAAAATTGTTAAAATCTAATATCCCCATAAGGATCAATTTTGACGACAGCATCCAGGATTTTCGGACTAATCCATGGACACCCTAATTATATTTATTTTATTTATTTATTTATTTTATTATTATTATTATTATTATTATTTTTAATTCCATAAATTCTAAAAAATCTAAGAGAGAGAGAGAGTATAGAGAGAAAGTTTCTCTCTCTCCTTTTTTTTCTTTTTCTTTTCTTTTTTTCTTTTTTTTCTTCTTTTTCTTTTTTTTTCTTCTTCTTCTCGGCTCTTTTCCACGTCGGAACAGGGGACCGACGTCCCCTCCTTTTGCCGGGCCCTTCAGGCCACGGCCACTGCGGCGGAGGCCGGCGGCAGAGGGGGGCCACTCCCCCGGTTCCGGAGGAGCATGGCCGGCGGTCGATTGCGATCGCCGGCGCTGAAAAATTCAAGAAAAAAGAGATCCAAAATAGGGGTCTCTTTTCCGACCGAAAATCGGCGACACTTATCGCCGGCAGTCACGCGCAAGGGTATGGGAGGAAAGGGAAGGAAGAGAGGAAGGAGAGGAAGACTCACCTCGGCCTCCGGTGACCCCACCGGCAAGCAATCACGGAGAGAATCAAGACGGTGTCCGCGGCTTCGATCAAGAAAAACAGGGAGAAAGATAGAGGAAAGGGGCCGATGGTCGATTTCTAAGGAGAGGGGAGGTCTTCTTATAGAGGGTCCTAGGACTTCGAGAGGTCCTAGGACTCCCAAATTGCTGGGGTCTCACCGGAGAAGAAGACTCCTATTGGGAGTCTTCTTCTCGATTTTTCTCTGTTTCTTTTTTTTTTTTTTGTGGGCTTGGGTCTTGACATTATGGGCTTGGGCTATGACATTCAGCATGCAAACAATCAGGTGAGTTCGTGAATTTGGTAGAATATGAATTGAATATAATATGAAAGATTGTTCTAAACTAGTAGGTACGTCACCTACACAATGATGTCCTTATTGTAATGGTGTGCATGATATGCTGATCAATGGGCCAAAATGTGCCCACCTTGGAGGGGGCTTAGATTATTAGATAATTCAGACAAAACTATACAACCTGCACTCCGATGAAGGTAAGAAATGATGCAGAACAATTCTAAGATTATTAGAAAAAAATTCTAAGATTATTATAAGAGCAGAACACTTCAGAGACTTCTAGAGAATAACTAAAACTATATATAGTTTCAAATTTTGTTGTGCATGCTACTTTAAGAGAATCGTTGCCATTAATAGACATTCGGTGTACTTTGTCTAGTATAGTAGTATATTTGAGGAAGTAGTTTGTTTGCTTATCTTTGCCTTATATGTACGCTATAAATCGGAGATATTCTGCCATCCCATTTCCTTTAATATGTTTATCTAGAGAAACTAATGAATGACCTACATGCCTCATTTGTAGGGGTGCAAATAGGTCGGATTAGATCGGATCATGAGTGATCCTGATCTAATCCGATTCTTTGATCTGGTTCTAACGTTAGATCTAGACCCAATCTAATAAAAGATTGAATCAGAATTGGATCGGATTCACGATCAAGATTTTCGATACAATAGGTCATTTGAGTCAAATCAGATTCATATATAACCCACCTCCAACATGAAAAGTTCAGATCTGAGTCTGATTTGAGTTAAATGTAGCCAACTATATTTTATACCATATAGCCAACTATTATTAACTACATAAAATAGACAATAAATAATATTTCTCTCAAAACAATTAGGATATAAAAGTAATTTTAAACCTATCTTTATATTAAAAATATTGCTCATATAAGTCTTAAATCACAACTTAAAGGCTCTAACAGGTTTGAGTTCTAATGGTGTATACCGAGTTTAGGTCAAGCCAGATTTGAATTGAGTAAATCCAGACCCAACCCGAAGAATAGAATGTGTCCAATTTTAGAACCCAACCTAGCTCCATGGATCTTTTAAAATGGGTTAGATTAGGTCTAAATGGATTAGACTGAGTCATGGTTTAAGGCCTATAGATATATTATATTTGATAATGTAACAATCTAGGATCTCATCGAAAATGCTAACTATAAGGCAATATTTGGATCCTTAACTCTGTATAAGCATTTAAGATCTATCTGATGCATGACCAATATGAGACCAATTATAAGCCTACATGGATCCTTACATACTCCTATCTTTTAAGCCTTGGTATCCTTATCAATCTTAAGTCCAAATCCATTCTAATTTAATCACAAGTATCATGAATCCAATGATAAATATCATGATCAGCCTATGATCAACCCAAATAAGCCTACGTCCCCTCATGCATTTGGGCCATGGCTTTGGTCTTCTCTGGTAACATTCATAACAATCCAAAATCTTACCGAGAGGGCTAGCCAAGAAGAGATCGATTAATTATTTAGGTTTTTTGATCCTGCATAAGTATTCAAGATCTATTCGATGCATTGGCAATGTGAGACTAATCATATGCTTGTACAGGACCTCATATGATATGACTAGGCCCAACCCATTGGTTTTCCGATATCAATATTTCCTTAAATCTTGGTGATTTTGATAGAAATATTCCTCATTTGTATAAGTTGATATTTTTGAAGGTTAAGTATTTCAGAGGGTTGGGCACCAATTAGTATAATTGCCCATCATTAAGGGTTACGAACTAGAGACTCATGTTCAGGTCCCAACCTTATCCCAATTTCATCCAGTCTTTTTCTCATCTTAGTTTTCAGGAAATAGGTGTTTGAAATTCTGGTCAATTAGCCACAATGATAGAATTTTAACGAAGGGTGATGTGGTGAAAGGGAATTAGCTAAGTAGGTTTTATTTGTCTTGTGTTTTTGAATCCTCAAACAATTGGTCATCTAGTTTTGCTTGGTCTATTTTCCAGGTGGGTTGGGTTGCGATTTCAAGACAACAGATAAATTGGAGGGTCTAGATCATTTTTAGTTGCAAAATTAGATGAAGGCAAAGATAGAGATAAGAATAGGTTAATACTTAGTAGCAAATATTGCAGCAGTAACAAAGATATGAATGTAACGCAGAGAAAGAAATGCCGATATTTTTTTTTTCTCAATGGATCATGGATTGAGTAAATATATATTATTTTAGTTAAATTTTAACCCTTTTTCTTTTGCTTTGGTGCGTTCTTAGAAAGTAAGAGGACTCGAATGGCGTTTCATTTTTCTTCCCTTTTTTTTTTTAAAAAAAAAAAGTTAGAGACTTGGAGCACTGCTAATTAGAATTACTTGGGTCTAATCAACATTCCATGTCAAACACTTTTCAAAGTTCAAATTTAGAATGTGATCCCGAGTAGAGGGTGGGTTCAACTGCTCCCAGCCTATTTGTGCCATTATTTTTTAAAAACAAAAACGTATGGAGGAGGAAAGATTCCTCCCCGGTTTCTTTATTGCTTGTGCGGGACATGTACATGATTGATTATTGACAGAAGGACCGCCACTCCACGTTCGGCCATCTCATCGACTTTCCATGAAAATAGCATCCCACAGTACTTCTTATCGGTGGGAGGTAACGCAAGCATGATAAGATATAGATAGATATTATGTCACGCCGCATCTGGCCATCCCACTAATATGACTGGGTACGTGACAGAGCCGTATACCTAAAAGATATGACCCATAGGACATACAAGGTCGAAGAAAAAAATTACGTGTAGTGTCCGTATGGCTAAACTGCAATACTAAGCTTTTTTTAGAAATATAATAATTATTCCTAAACTAATATTATGCGACTTTATTTTCAAACACATTCTACGAGGATTACTTTGACATTTATTATAAAGAAATTAAAGAGGTTTCTTCTAGTCCTATAGTCCTCTTGCTTTCTCTCTTGAACCCATCCATACTAAATATCGATATCCAGAAAAGAACAAAGGAAATAAATGTGAGCCAACAAGCCCGGTGAGTTATCTCCCTTTGGTTCAATCAACCATTATATGCACAGAAAATCAATTTACATAATATAAAGTTTCCAATTATAACTAAAAGTATGTGAACGAATATAAAATATATATTTCAAAACTATTTAATGCGTTTGGTTAAAGATGGAATTCAAATCAATATATCTAATCATTCGTACCCTCTCCTGGTCTTTACAGCTGTGGCTACAATCAACCTATGGCAAATCTTGAAATAGATTAATTTCTAACTATAATATGCTGCCAATTGATACGTGCCAACGGTCGCTCCATTGAAATTTCAAAAAAAAAATAGCTCTTAAATCACATAAAAAAATATGCTTGCAATAATATGAGCTAATGATCATCCCATTTGATATGCTTCAAAGGAAGACTATTGTGTGATTATAGTTAGGTTAGAGAGCCAATGATCATAATGAATAAAATCAATAATGTATCGATGCAGCGATAATGCAAAATAATAATATCTTAATAAATCATTTTAATGCTCATCGTATCCTCTTCGAATTTCATATTTGTGCAGAGCACATCATATACAAATGGACATATATTATTTACAATCAAATTTTAGTACATACAAAGCAAATCACACATATCATGAAAAGATACCAAAGTAGAGGTATTTATTGCTTAACTCATTAGGCTCTAAAGATACCAAAGTATTCCCTGAAGGTTAGATTTTCCTTGTAAAGTAAAAGAAGTTAGGAAAAAACTTGACATATATACTAAGAAACCCTAAGTTTGTGGAGCCCCCTTGAAGTTCCATCATTTAGAAAAGATCCACATCAGAAAATGGGGCCCTAGATCTGTATGTCTTGAACCCAACCTAATCCTTTAATTGTCATCTAGCCTCTAATCTAAAAATCATAGGAACAAAAGGATTGTGAATACCTTGATGGTAGGATTAATCCCCAAAATCCGACATGCCTCTAAGATCTCATACTTCACGCACTATGAGATTTGTAAAAGAAAATAAGTAATCCCATTTAGAGAGAGAGAAACAGAAAGAAATAGAGAGAGAAAGATAGAGGGATATAGATGGAGATAAAGAACGCGGGAATATGGGGACCATAAATGAGAGGAGAGGAAATAGAGTGTTTGCAAGGGGTCTGGGTGGGGTGGGGGTGGGGGAAGAGGTTGAAGAAGAAGGTTTATTTGGGTATCCCATTTTAGCCTACCTACGATATGGCTGCGAGGAAGGCAAGGAGCCCACCCCTTGCTTCTCACGATCTTAAGGAGAAAGGGAAGGGGAAGTCACCGACCTGAAATGGCGATAATAAGGATGATCCAACCAGGGAGAAAAAAGATTTTTTTATTAATTAATTCTCTATAATATAAACTTAAATACATAACTCCTATTTATAATAGTGAGATCTGTTCTTGTACAATTCGGATCGAATTCCTTTTCTTATCTTCTAGAAAGATGGCCACCATTGAACAAATTGGGTTAGACCCATCTTACTTGCTTAAATAAAACTAGATCTCTAAAAAAATATGATAAATATAAAAAATCATAAAAAAATATTAAAATTTTACATTAGATAGATCTCAATGTTTAGATTAACTTTTTCTTCTATTGCTCTATCTAGTATTTTATAGATTGGAAGATAACTCCCAATTAAAGTCTTTTTCAAAAAGAAAAAAATTGGTTTAACCATCTCATTTTGAGATCTAAATGATGAAATTTTTATTTGATTTAATCCCTTTGGACACCTCTAAAAAATTATCGATTTAAAAAAAAATACTCAATTTTAAAAAAAGATCATCTCAATCGGACATAATATGACCAAGTTATTACCTCTTAAAATTTAGCAATGCGACTCATCTTCTTAATATGATGGATCTTACTCCTGGATTGTGTCTAGCTCTACTTATAGTGGTTGACATGATCCACATTGAGTTTTCGTACTGGTGAAAGTGATCTATATTGAGTTTGATGATCCTCCTTAATTTTCGTAGTGATTAAAATGATCTATATTAAGTCTGATGATTCATCTGTATCAAAGCTCTCCTTATTTAGGAGATTTAATTCTTATTAAATCATAATTGAAGATAGAAAAATGCTTACTTCTCCACCTCATGACTGAATTGCTTGATTTTGCTTGAAAATGATTTTCAATCTTGGTCTTTCTAGATGATAGATTTTGAACTCTACATGTAGCAGACAACTTTCCTATAGGAGTTGCTGGTGTTTGTGTGGAAGGCGCCACCAATTGAGACACAACCTAAGAAAGTTAGGCAATCTTCTTCTCTATTTATGCTCATCATTCTTTGAGGTAGATCTAGACACTATACTTGTCTTTATCCTTCGAATGTACTTCAAGTGTGAATAGCCTTTCCCCTGACTGTTTATATTGCTCGCACGTTTGGATCTCCCATAGATATAGAGGACTTAAGTTTTGATACCAATTTGATCCGATTAGGAAAAAGAAAGATTCCTTTCAATCCACTCAATTTGAATCTCTCAAAATGAAAAAGATGATAGAAGAAATACAAAAGTAGGACTTTAATCCTCTTTTATTTCATTAACTAATTCTCCATAATATAGACTGAGGTACATAGCCCCTATTTATAATAGTGAGGTTCGTTCGATCTTATACAATTTGGATCGAATTCTTCTTCTTATCTTCCAAAAGGATGGCCATTATTGAACAAATTGGATTGGAGTCCTCTTTGTATCTTAAATAGAAACATATTTCTAAAAAATATGATAAATATAAAAATTTATGAAAAAATAATAAAGTTTTACAAAAGATATATCTCGATATTTATATCAACTTTATCTTCTATTACTCCACCTAATTCTTTATGGATTGGAATACAAGTTTCAATCAAAGTCTTTCTGAAAAAGAAAAATTTTGGTTTGATCAGTCTATTCCAAGATCCAAACAATAGAATCTTGATCCAATTTTGTCTCTTTAAGAATTTATCAAAAGTTATAGATCTCGAAAAGATACTCAATTAAAAAAAAAAAATTAAATCGGATATCATATGACCAAATTATCATCTGTTGAAGTTTAACGTGCGACTTAGCTTCTTGATATAGTGGATCTTACTCCTGGATTCTATCTGGTTCTACTTGTAGTGGCCGACATGATCCACATCGAATGGTGACAAAACTGATCCATATTGAGCCTGAAAATCCTCTTTAATATTCGTAATGATCAAAGTAGTCTATATTGAGTTTGATGATTCATCTAGATCAAAGAGTGGTGATAATAGGTGAAGGAAAAGAAAAGGTCCAAAATAAAGGTCTTAGCTAAGTTAATGAAAGAGAAGGGGAGAAAATATTAGAGGAGCCAGCTTGACTTCGACAAAGTAAGAAGGGCCCATGGTAGTGGCGGCTAGTCAGAACTATGGTCAACAGAAAGAAAATATTCCCCATTTCAATCTCAAAGCAAGGGAGATTGAGATGCAGCCTTACTTGAGGGAAAGAGCCATAGGAGTGCTCAGGTGAGCCATCCAACTGATTGATGAAGCCCACCACAGACACCGATGATACAAGCGATGGTTGAAGGACCCATAACAATGGAAGTTTGGGCTTTGATCCGTGAGATAGGAGTGGCCCTATCTCAAAATAGGACTTGCTCATAGTCGGGCTTGAGATCAATGAGAAAATTTTTGTGCACTGAGTGTAGTACAATAAAATTGATGTGGAACGCACCATCTAATGATATTTAAATATATAGCCATCATTTTTCAACATGCATTTAATAGCATATTTAATACCTGCAGTTTTGCTTTTTTATTTAAAATTTTAAATGACAAAAATGTTCCTCCTCTTCTGAAACATTATGACATCCTATAGTCATATTATTGAAGGAAAAACTGTCTTTTTCCTATGTAGGATCTTTCAGATTTTACCAAATCTGGAGCAGAATAAATTTTATTTTTATATCCTACGCTATTTCAGATCTAATGTCTATTAGATCTAATTTTATTATCTGATATTTAAAATTTAAAATTAAATCTAAAAGTATGAAAAATATAGACATACCTTAAGGGTAATCTAATTACCTTGTAGATGATTACAGCACTGCCTGAGGTTCTGATGTAGCCACACAAGCGTCTGGCCTCTACCAGTATCCACTCAGGTAGGATCTGGAATGTCTTCTCCTCATGATTCTACGCTCCAAAAATCAGATCAATATCTGATTTGAAAGTACTTCAAAACTCCTTCTGAAGTTGGAGCAGCAGTCTGTCGAAGATGTCCTGTAGCCTTCTGTTCCAGACATCACCATGTCTTGTACCTTTATCAGATGAACTTCCAACTTCTTGAACGTGAAGAGGGGTGAAAGAAGAGCAGGGAGGATGTGGAGAAGAGGCGAGGGGCAGCAACTAATGGGTTTTTTGCATAAAATAAGTTCTATCTCGAAACCCTAGGTGCAGCAAGGTTTATATAGATCCTGTATGCTGCGCAGTGCCACATCATTCGACCAATCAAAAAATTCTAATAAATTCTAAAAAAATTTTGATTGGTGGAGTGATGTCATCTAATCACATCAGATAAGAATCTCCATGCTCTCTCCTATGTTGATGCCAACATTGGATAAGCACAAATAAGGTGGCGCCAAAGAGTCCAAGTTTATCAGGACTTTTTGGTTCTTATCCAATTGGGGCGCCCACTTAAATCCAATTGAGCTCATACCATAATCTGATTATGGTGTCTAATTTGAAGTGGTTTGGACATGTGGACACTCCATAAAAATTTTTCAATGAATCCTCTTCAGTTTAAGACCCATATGTCAACTTTTGACAGATGTCCTAAAATGAAATTGGCAAGTGCTAGAAATTAGCAGGTGTTGTCTTAAATTCATCTCATGAATTAAGACAAGCCTTTTCTGAGCTGGACAAGCTTCAATTAGACTGAGAAAAATCTTTTCAAGATTCTTGGATGAGCCAGATCACATTTGGCTCAATAGAGACAGAAAAGATTACACGAGGAGAAAATTAGGCTCAATCGAGTGCTAGCACGATTTCTTGAACCTAATTGGATCTTATCCAAATCAATTGGGATAGCCTAATTGATGACATCCAGACCCTAACCCTTGTATGTGTGACCCAGTTAGGTTCAATTCTGTATGGTAATGATACATGTCGTGATCTCATCATTGATATCATCGAAACTCCTTTCGATGGACCAGAACTCTTCTGATTTAGACAATTAGAATGATCGATTATCAAAATCATTCTAATTGCTCTCAAAATCCATCAGTGACACTTAGCAGTATATGATGGCAACCCATCAGAACTGAAGACGAACCTCTTGGTGCAGCTACCTGTGTGATTGAGTTCCTCTATCATGAGTCCCGACTGAATTAGGATTAAGGTGAACTCGTCAAACCCAACATCAGTCATATGAATCAATCGATCGATCTGAGTCCGATGTGAAATCCAATAAAAAATTCTTTTCCATTATTTTACTCTGCCATGGCCATGGGCTTAAGGACTCGATCTTTCGATCATCATAGGACTACTCTCTCATCTACCGAGGTTGATAGATCCCATCTTGGTGCGATCTGGTTCCTACAATGGATATGCTACAGCCAACATACACCTCAGGGTTCTGAATGGCTAGGAGACCGAGTTATGATGTAGTCAAACTATAACACACTCAAGGTGAACCGTCGATGCACCTCAGATCAAAGAACTAGACACACAACTACAGCATCGAGCTAGTCATCGACGAAAAGGTAGACTTCCTTATGACTGCTCGAGGTGGTCACGCTCAGTACTCTCGTTCTCAACGAATACCTGTATTCTCGCTCTGGTGTCTCCACACCGTAGACTCAAGACACATCTATCCTAAGGAAGCAATCGTACACCAACCTTCCGGATCGATTACCATCCTCGTGATGATCCTATGATCAGGAGCTGTTTATGAGTTAGTTATGTAAATTTATGTCTTAAATTTTTAACTTTTGAAAATATGAATTTACATTCCTACTAACTCAAAGGATGTATCACAGACATAATGTACACAATGTGATAGAAGAATAACCCTTTTATTTATTTATAGTCAAAATTATAAATTTACCCTTATTTCTGTACAGGAATGTATCAGCCGATCTAGCATCTAGGGCACACATCTAACAAACTCCCACTTGACCTAATGCCAATTGGCTACATATCTAAGTCCCATCTTCTCAAGGTGGGCTTCGATCTTCTGTTGGCCCAATGACTTAGTCAGCGGATCTGCCACATTGTCTGTGGAGTCGACTATCTTGACCTCAACATAATCTTTTTCGAGGTAATCACGGATCAGATGGAATCGCTGCTCGATGTGCTTGGACTTCTGATGAGACCTTGGCTCCTTAGCTAAGACTATGGCTCCATTATTGTCGCAGTAAAGAGGGATGGCATCCGATGACATCACTTCAAGCTCTGCGGCAAACTTCTTATATCAGAATGCCTCTTTTGCAGCTTCAATGTAGCAATATACTCTGCCTCCATGGTGGAATCTGCAATTACCATTTGCTTGAAACTCTTCCAGCTAACTGTACCATCATTACAAATGAACAGACTCTCAGATGTCGACTTTCGATCATCTATATCAGACATAAAGTCTGAGTCTGTATATCCCTGAATCTGGAGCTCTCCATTCTCAAAGACTAGAAACATATCCTTAGTCCTTCTTAAGTACTTAAAGATACATTTCACAGAAGTCCAGTGCTCTTCGTCTGGATTCGACTGATATCTGCTTATGACACTCACAGCATGAGCTATATCAGGTCGTGTACATAGCATGGCATACATGAGGCTCTCTATTGCCGAAGCATAAGAGATCTTGCTCATGCGTTCAATCTCCTCAGGTGTGCTAGGGCACATCTTCTTGGAGAGATGAATGCCATGTCTAAAAGGCAATAAACCTCTTTTGGAGTTATCCATGCTAAACCTTTTTAGCACCTCCTCTATGTACATCTTCTATGAAAGTCCCAGCATTCTATTTGGTCTATCTCTATAGACCTTAATACCCAGTATAAAGGATGCCTCTCCTAGATCTTTCATAGAGAACTCCTTAGACAACCATACTTTGACTGAGGTCAACATGAGAATGTCATTTCCAATTAGGAGGATGTCATCCACGTACAATACGAGGAAGACAACTGCGCTCCCACTGACCTTTTTGAACACACATGATTCCTCCTCGTTCTTGATGAAACCAAATGTTTTGATCACATCATTGAAATGAGCATTCCAACTCCGAGATGCTTGCTTAAGTCCATAAATAGACCTTTGTAGTTTGCAGACCTTGTGATCATCATCACTGGATGTGAAACCAAGCGGCTGTTCCATATAGATATCTTCCTTAAGATATCCATTTAAGAACGTCATTTTCATATCCATCTGCCATATTTCATAATCGAAATAGGCTGCAACTGCAAGCAATGTGCGGATGGATTTTAGCATGGCTACGGGCGAGAAGGTATCCTGATAGTTAATGCCTTCGCGCTGACTATAACCTTTCGCTACAAGCCTAGTCTTGAATGTCTCCACATTCTCATCTGCACCTATCTTTCTCTTGAAGATCCATTTACACCCAATAGGTACAATACCTTCAGGTGGATCTATCAAGGTCCAGACTTGGTTTGAGTGCATCGAGTCAATTTTTGATCTCATTGCCTCTAACCATTTCTCGAAGTCGATATCTGATATCGCCTCATCATAAGTCTTGGGATCATCACCATGAATCCCATTTCCCATGAGGAATATTTCCTCTACATCCTCTTGTATGGTACCTAAGTACTTTTCAGGAGGACGGAAAACCTTAGTTGATCTACGAGGTGGAAGAGGTTGTGTTAGGACTGGTTCTGATTGATTAGGTTCCTCAGGTTCTTTAGCTCATTGCTCTTGGGAGACATTCTCCTTGAGCTTAATTATTCTTCTGATGCCACCATCTTGAATAAACTGTTTTTCAAGAAAAATAGTATTTTGACTCACAATCACATTGTGGTCTTTCGAAATATAAAAATAATATCTTAATAACTCTTTAGGATATCCTATGAACCGAGTTCTAAAAGACCTAAACTTTAACTTGTCCGTCTGCTATCTCTTGACATGAGCCGGACAATCCTAAATTCTGAGATGATTCAGACTTGATTTCTTACCATGCCATATCTCATATGGTATGGTAGGAACGGTTTTAGAGGGAACCCTATTCAATACATAAATTGTTGTCATGAGACAATGTCCCCAAAAAAATTCTGGGAGGTCTGTGAAGCTCATCATGGAACGGACCAATCTAATAGGGTCCGGTTTCTCCATTCTGAAACTCCGTTGAGTTGAGGCATTCCAAGTGGAGTCCATTGAGAGACTATACCATTGTCCATTAATCGAAGAACCTTAATAGGCTTTCTTGTTTGTTTTTCTACCTCATGTCTGAATTCTTTGAACCTTTCAAAGGCTTCAGACTTGTGTTTTATTAGAAATACATACTCATATCTAGACATTTCATCGGTAAAGGTAATGAAGTAGACAAAGTTGCCTCTAGTCGGCACATCAAATGGGCCGCACACATCCGTATGTACTAGGGCAAGTAGGTCTGTGGCCCTTTCCCCATGTCCCACAAAAGGGAGCTTGGTCATTTTGCCTTGAAAGCATGATTCACAAACTGGATATGACTCGGAAGTCAACAGACTCAGTAGCCTGAATTTCTCCAATTTGTTAACCCTGTCTTCCGCTATATAACCTAGCCTTAGGTGCCACAGATACTTATCATTTAGACTATCTCTAGGCCTTTTAATTCCTATGGCATTCACATTTTGTTCAATATTAAAAACAGATACATCAACATGTAACTGATAGAGATCATTAATAACAAAACCATTTGCAACTTTATTATTTTCATAAAATATGTTACAATGGTCTTTATGAAAGCTGATCACATAGCCTTCTTGTGTTAAACATGAAACAGAAATTAAATTCCTGCTTGCTGCAGACACATAATAACAGTCTCTTAAAACTAAATCTAATCCTAACGTAATCGCAGAGGGTAGGTTCCTACGGTCACAGCAGCAACTCTTGCTCCATTCCCGACACGTAGGATCATTTCTCCATCCCTCAGCCTCCTGCTCTCCTCAAGACCCCGCATAGAAATACACAAATGAGTACTAGAACCAGAGTCAACACCCAACTGGATGTAGAAGAAATCGTAAGATTAGATTCGATAATGAGCATACCTCCAGAAGGACTATCCTTCTTGTTCTTCAGGGTGGCCAGGTACTGAGGACAGTTCCGCTTCCAATGGCCTTCTGACTGACAGTGGAAACACTTTTTCTTTTCAGAAGCCTTCTTCTTCGGTCCTGTCTTCTTGTTCTTGCCATCCACCTTCTGCTTCTTCACGGACTTCTTTTTCTTTCCAAAATATTTCTCTTGAAAGAAGTCCACTCCACAGTAAGAACTGAGCCTTTTGAACCTTTCATTGAAAGCTCAGTCGTAACCAGTATATTCATTAACTTGATCAAGGTACATTGCATCTTATGCATATGGAAGTTCATAATGAATTGACCATATGCATCGGACAAGGACTGAAGGATCACATCAATCTAAAATTCCTTGTCTCAGATGATACCGAGCTTCTCAAGCTCCTCAAGATCCTTGATCATTGTCAAACAATGATCTTGGACTGACTGCCCATCACGCATCTTGACCTTAAAAAATCTTTGACAGACTTGATACTTGGCCGCGCGACTCTGTTCACCAAACAACTCTTGTAGGTGAGCCAACATTTGGCGGTAGTCAAAATATTTTTATGTTGGCACTACAAATCATCAGACATTGCACCCAATTTATAGTACCTGACTTTGTTATCATCATCCATCAACTTTTTCAGAGACGCTCTCTGTTCAGCAGTCGGACGTGTTGGCATGGCAGGTGGGTCCTGGTCCAAGACATGAGTCAATTTTTTGAAATCCAGAATAATTCTGTAGTTCCTCAATCAGTCCTTAAAATTTGGTCCAGTCAGTCTATGAGTGTCTAAAATTTTGGTCAGGAGGTTTGAGGCAGACATATTTCCTGTAGAGAGTCAAAAGTTTCTAGTTAGATTTTGTAATCAGACTCAATCAATTTGTTTAGAGTTTTCATTTTTAAATAAATTAGGCTCTCACTATTTTCTCAGATCCCTATACTTCCTTGGTAGAGATGTGAAAATCTTCGTGATTAGTAATTTTTAGTGGGTGGTGCAGTCTCACCGACTGGCTCATCACCTCACCTAATAGTTATTGGTGATGGGTCAACCGATGAGTGGACAACTCTTGTCTAATAATTCTCTAATCATGGTGCACCCAAAACTTGATCTCTAATTCATGAAGCTCATCATATCTGGGATATTGCTCCAATCCTTAGTTAAGCCAAACCCACTATTTGCACGAACTAGATTCCTGATTGGGTCCCTCACCGTATCTGAAATATTGAGCCCAACCCATCCTCTAATCCGTAGCATTCAATGCCTAATGGACATGGTTGTATCTTTCCGGTGTAACTGAGCCACTGTAATCAGCCGAGATCAATCAACCCCAAAAGGACCCGCACATCCACAATGGTGGAAGACCTAGACTTAATATTTTCTTAGGAAGATTTGATTTAGGTCTCTTTAAACTTGACTTGATATAGTCATAACAATTATGACTAACCTAGTGGCATGGGTCAGCTCGAATTGTTAGCCACCTCAAATCAGAACTGGATCGACACATATGGTCAGGTAAGTGAGATCGGTGGGAGGGATATGCCACTAACTCGATAAGAACGCATTCGAGTCGAGTAGCTCCCAATTAAAAATCAGTCGGTTGCATCTGTCCAACTTACCTTAGACACCAAATTGTCGAACCAGAACTAATTGAGTTAGTCTACAATCCAGGCTCTAACCACTGAGCCAAATTAGGTCTTAACTTGATCGAGTCACATCTAAATGTGATTCGATCTTGACCCAGACTTAATCCTATTAAGCTGGTCAATTATTAGCTTTCATGATCCCACCTAACCAACTCTTAATTCGGTTTGATCAACCACTAGACCTAATTGAGCTACCCAAGCCCGAACCCAATCTTATGAAAATGTCTTAGATCTGAAATTCTCAATTTTAGACTTAACTTAATTTCATAAGCTCAATACATTACTTAAGTTTGGGTTCATAAACAAAGCATGTAAAATAAATCATAGGATTTCAGGATCTAGAATTTTGCAAAAAAATAAGTTTTGATTTCTGATTAAGGATGAACGCGCGGCACCCCTACACGTCATATGAACATCCCATTGAATGAGAAAAGAGGATCTTAAAATCTTACTTTGTTCTTATGACCGGACGGTCATGAGAAACACCTTAATCAGAAATATAAATTTAACTACAAAACTAGTTAGATCTAAATTAACATATCACATATACAATTTAAGATCTAACTAATACATGCTTTGCATACATCTTATATATCAAAAATCAATCTAATTAACATGCTTTTAGATCTGATACATCATATGTAATATCTGAAAAATAAAATTTAAATTGAACTATTCAAAATAAAAATTATTCTAGACAAGTTACTAGAACAATTCTACAACTAGTCTAGGCTGCAACAGATCAATTTTATGAAATAATTAAAATTTTATTTTCTATTTTTTGATCTGATTATAACAATTATAACATCAAAAAAAATATAGAATAAATTATATTTAATTTATATTTTAATCTTATTAAAATATAAAACTTAAGACTATTCATGGATTCAATTAATCCTAGTCTAGTTATGCATCTCATGCATGTTAGATCTTCTTAGATTTAATTTTAAATATTTTAATTTTAGATCCTGTCATATCTGATGTGACATCTAAAATTATTTAATATTAGATAAATTAAAATTAAAATCAGATCTAAAATAGATCTAAAATAGAGCCAACAACCTGGCTCTGATACCACTTGAAGAAAAAACTGTCTTTTTTCTGTGTAGGATCTTTCAGATTTCACTAAATCTGGGATGGAATAAATTTTATTTTTATATCCTACGTTATTTTAGATCTAATATCTATTAGATCTAATTTTATTATCTGATATTTAAAATCTAAAATTAAATCTAAAAGTATGAGAAATATAGACATACCTTAAGGGTAATCTAATTACCTTGTAGATGATCACAGCATTGCCTGAGGTTCTGATGTAGCCACGCAAGCGCCTGGCCTCTACCAGTATCCACTTAGGTAGGATCTGAAATGTCTTCTCCTCATGATTCTACGCTCCAAAAATCAGATCAATATCTGATTTGGAAGTACTTCAAAACTCCTTCTGAAGTTGGAGCAGTAGCCTGTCAAAGATATCCTGCAGCCTTCTGTTCCAGACATCACCCCGCCATGTACCTTTGCCAGATGAACGTCCAACTTCTTGGACGTGAAGAGGGGAGAAAGAAGAGTAGGGAAGATGTGGAGAAGAGGAGAGGGGGTGGCAGCTAATGGGTGTTTTGCATAAAATAAGTTCTATCTCGAAACCCTAGGTGCAGCAGGGTTTATATAGATCCTGTATGCTGCGCAGTGCCACATCATTCGATCAATCAAAAAATTCCAATAAATTTTGAAAAAAATTTGATTGATGGAGTGATGTCATCTGATTATATCAGATAAGAATCTCCATGCTCTCTCCTATGTTGGCGCCAACATTGGATAAGCACAAATAAGGTGGTGCCAAAGCGTCCAAGTTTATCAGGACTCTTTGGTTCTTATCCAATTGGGGCGCCCACTTAAATCCAATTGAGCTCACACCATAATCTGATTATGGCACCCAATTTGAAGTGGTTTAGACATGTGGACACTCCACAAAAATTTTCAATGAATCCTCTTCAGTTTAAGACCCATATGTCAACTTTTGACAGATGTCCTAAAATGAAATTGGCAGGTGCTAGAAATTAGAGGTGTTGTCTTAAATTCATCTCATGAATTAAGACAAGCCTTTTCTGAGCTGGACAAGCTTCAATTAAACTGAAAAAAATCTTTCTAAGGTTTTCTGGATGAGCCAGATCACATTTGGCTCAGTAGAGATAAAAAAGATTACACGAGGAGAAAGTTAGGCTCAATCGAGTGCTAGCATGATTTCCTTGAACCTAATTAGATCTTATCCAAATCAATTGGGATAGCCTAATTGATGACATCCAGACCCTAACCCTTGTATGTGTGACCCAGTTAGATTCAATTCTGTATGGTAATGAGACATGTCGTGATCTCATCATCGACATCATCGAAACTCCTTTCGATGGATCAGAACTCTTCTGATTCAGACAATTAGAATGATCGATCATCAAAATCATTCTAATTGCTTCCAAAATCCACCAGTGACACCTAGCAGTATATGGTGGCAACCCATCAGAACTAAAGACAAACCTCTTGGTACAGCTACCTGTGTGATTGAGTTCCTCTATCATGAGTTCCGACTGAATTAGGATTAAGGTGAACTCGTCAAACCCAACATCAGTCATATGAATCAATCGATCGATCTGAGTCCGATGTGAAACCCAATGGAAAATTTTTTTCCATTATTTCACTCTACCATGGTCATGGGCTTAAGGACTCGATCTTTCGATCATCATAGGACTACTCCTCTTATCTACCAAGGTTGATAGATCCCATCTTGGTGCGATCTGGTTCCTACAATGGATATGCTACAGCCAACATACACCTCAGGATTCCGAATGGCTAGGAGACTGAGTTATGGTATAGTCAAACTATAACACACTCAAGGTGAACCGTTGATGCACCTCAGGTCAAAGAACTAGACACACAACTGCAGCATCGAGCTAGTCATCGACGAGAAGGTAGACTTCCTTATGACTGCTCGAGGTGGTCATGCTCAGTATTCTCGTTCTCAACGAATACCTGTACTCTCATTCTGGTATCTCTACACCGTAGACTCAAGACACATCTACCCTAAGGAAGAGATCGTACACCAACCTTCTGGATCGATCACCATCCTCGTGATGATCCTATGGTCAGGAGCTGTTTATGAGTTAGTTATGTAAATTTATGCCTTAAATTTTCAACTCTTGAAAATATGAATTTACATTCCTACTAACTCAAAGGATGTATCACAGACACAATGTACACAATGTGATAGAAGAATAACCCTTTTATTCATTTATAGTCAAAATTATAAATTTTTTCTTAGTTCTGTACAGGAATGTATCAGCCGATCTGACATCTAGGGCACACATCTAACAATTATGACATTCCATAGTTAAATTATGACTTTCTGCACACAGAATGTCATAATTTTTCTTTCAGAAATCATAAAAAGAGGGATATTTTTGTTATTGAAAATTTATGAAATTTTTAAATGATGAAAATGTCTCTTCTTTTTTTATGACATTCTATATGAAGGAAGTCATAATTTGACTGTAAGATATTATAATATGGCTATGGAATGTCATAATTTTTTTAGAAAAAAAAATATTTTTATCATTCAAAATTTCAATCAAAAAAATAGACTTGCAAGCATCAAATGTGTGTTGTAATTTGTAAAGTAGAACTACATCATTCAATCAGATAGGACAATGTACGTTTTCTACATTAAATGCAGCGTACAAAGAAATACTCGGAGATCAACTTCCGCTGAGCGATAGGATCCTGTGAGCGTGCGGACCTTTCCAGAATCCATGGAAGAATAAGAAAGGGAGTTGGAGGAAGAAGAAAAGGGAGGGGTTCCAGCGGTGTTGCCTTACTCGAAGGGGGCTTGGTTTTTGAAATAGGGATGGCCCAACTATCATTTTCTTGATGAAACCATCGGCAAGAGATCGTCAGGGCACCCTCGACAATATGGCAAGAGCAAGAAGGTGGTTGGATCAACGAATGATCAATGTTGGTGGCAAGGGAAATCTAGGAGGAAAATATGGAGGGAAAAAGAGGGATGGGGAAGAATAGGAATGGCCAGTGATTTTCCACCATCCTCGTGCTTGCCAACCTTAGGAAAATGGCAAAAATGGAAGAAAGATAAGTTCTTGGTCAGGTTCATGCTTGCCTTGCCTCTACAGGCTGGTTGGCTCGGAAAGGAAGGAGACGACGACCTCCAGATTGGAGGGGCAAAGAATGGAACCCCCATAGAAATTGGAAGGTGGCCACTAGCTCTTTGAGTCTCCTTAGCTGGTGGCCAAGTATGGAAAGGAAAGAACTTCAATAAGAGATGGAGGAAGCGTCCTCTATTTCCTCTTGGTTGCACACAAGTCATTATATGTTATATTGTATTCACGTTGTCTGGTTGTTTCTTGTCCCTCGGCTTCTTCTAAAATCCATTCTCTCAAGCTATCCTTGTTTGTCTCTCAGTCCCATTTGCTTTGCCATCTCTTCTGAAACCTTGGGCAGTAGTTAGGAGGTTCTTATTGTTATGCAGGATCTGATACCACACAGTACAGTAAAAAAAATAAAAAAAAAATAAAAAATATAATATAAATACATAGATCGATCTTAAGCCTACCTCCATAGAATATGTAAGCTTCACTATGAGAGAATAAAATAAAATCAATACAAGAGGAACTCACCATTCAATCTTTATGCAAGAGTTTCTCGATAAGAAGTCCCAAAATCTTTATAAAAGCTCTCTAGAATCTTTTTGAAGTCTTTTTTCACCTCTAAGATGTCACCAGCTATGCAACGTAATAAACAGCTCGTCAATTGGACCTATATAGGCTCCAAAATCTCAAAAAAACTGTTACACTAGGAATACAGAGTCACAATCAATCCTAGAACAATCCGTGGCCGTCCGACCGTGAGTGGCTCGCACCAGAGTCATTCGATCGTGCACTCCAGCCTCTGATTATGCATGCCTAATCATGCATTGGAGTCATCCTCAGCCGTTCGATCGTGAATGGCATGCTTTAGAGTTGTTGGATCATGCAAAAACCCCTGTAGACCGTGCATGGACTGTGTGATTAGTCCACACAGCCTCCATGGACCGCCCAGCACCTTGCGGTCCATGGTGGACCATGTAGGGTGCTGGGCCTAGGTGCCCTTGTGTGCGCCCGTGCTGGGCCCACCCGAGTGCTGGGCCGCATGCACGTCCGTCGGGCCCGACCGCACCACCGTCGACCTTCACCATTTAGTGCGCTGTGCCACTTGCTCCAAGCTTCTTTCACGTATATTTTCGTAGTTTGGACTCTGTTTGGACTGTTCTTAAGCTCGTTGGACTCCGTTTGTTATCTTGAACCTCGCTATAGATTCAGTATAGATCAAATCTTGAGATATCAAATCTCAATAATCTCTATCTCGACTCGATATTCGACATCCACCTGTCTCTGAGAGCCTGTGATCCGTCTCACCCCCATACCCTGTGGCATGTCTGCTATCTCATAGATGGACAAATATAGGAGTTGAGCCAGACCGCTCGATCCCACCTTCATCATGGATTGTGTCCACTTTGACCAAAGATCGACTCGGAGAAGTCTCCTGCGATAATAGAAACTTCACTTTGTGACATCATCTCTCGTCCTCTCGAGTCTCTCATCCAGTGCTGCCCGATCTACCTCTACTTGAAGCTCCACCTCGCTCTAGACTCTTCCTGACTCCTAAAGCTCCACCTCGCATAAAGGCTTCCCACTAGGTAGTAATATCCTCTTATCCTTTTTTTTTCTTCAAAATAATCATATTGCCATATAACACCTTCAGGATTCCTCCACCAGCTATCGTCCTGTAGCCTCTCGAATCCAGTCTGCTCAATGAGATAAAATTTTATCTAAAATCAAATATATACCGGACCTCCCCCAATCTCCTCATTACACCATCATGTATCCTTCAGTTGATCATCCCGATGTCTCTAATCGTACAGCTTGATCCATCCGACAGATAAACAATACCCTCACTGCTCTCTAGAGAGTCAAACTACTCCTCTTTGCAATATACGTGATAGGTGTATGCAGAATCTAAAATCTACTGCTGAAAAGAAGTAGATATCCCATCAGATATCTCTAGGACATCATTCTTTGATTCGCTACTGGCCATCACTATAGTAGTCCTCGTCCGATCCCTGAGTTAGGAGTAATTTTTGGTTAGATGCCCCAACTCGTCACATTGATAACATCTGGTCTTGCTCAAGTCTCTCATCCTAGACTTGGACCACCCTCATTGCGATCTCCTGTTGCTCCGTCTATCACTTCTTGCTCCTCTAGAAACACTAAAGCTGAGCTATCGTCTGAGCTCGAAGCTGGATTCTCTCTCTTGAGAATCTCATTTTGAAGAATCACCATGGTTACCTCGTCCATCTTGACGGTACTCTTTTTCACTAGAAGAGCAGTCATCAAGGACTCATATGAAGGGGGAAGCAATGCTAGCAAGACTAGCGCCCTGATTTTCTTCTCAACTTTCTCGCCAACACTGAGAAGGTCGATGAGGATCTTTTGAAAGTACTTGAGATGCTCCTGCACACTCTGTCCCTCAGTCATCTGCAGCTGGTAGAACTGTCTCCAGAGAAAAAAGGTATTAGTGAGAAATTTTGTCATGTACAACTCCTTGAGCTTCGACCATAGCATTATCGAAGAAGTCTCGCCAAGCACATGGATTACTACCTCATCTACTAGGTACAAACGAATCGTACTCACCATCTGCATCTGGAGCCGCCTCCAATTCTATACCTCCATGATAGTCATCTTCTCCTTGCACAACAGAGCATCGATCAACTCTTGCTGGATGAGCACGTCTTCCACCCTCGCTTGCCACAAGAAGAAATTACTCTTTCCATCAAACCTGTTGATCTCCATCTTGATTATACTTATCTTCTCCATCTTCTATCTCGATCACCATCGCCGCAACCTATGCTTTAGTACCACCTTGCTCTGATACTAATTGTTGGCAAGATCTGGTACCAACAATGCAGTAAGAAGAAAGAAGAAACAAAATAAGAAACATAATACAAATACGTGGATCGACCTCAAGCCTATCTCCACGAGGCATGCAAGCTTCACTATGAGAGAATAAAAAAAAATAAAAGCAATACGAGAGGAACTCACTACTCAACTCTTGTACAAGAGTCTCTCAATAAGAAATTCCAAAATTCTCACAAAAGCTCTCTGAAATTTCTCTTAAAGTCTTTCTACACTTCCAGAACATCACCAGCTATCCAATGCAATAAATGGCTTGTCAATTGAAGCATATAGATTCCAGAATCTCAAAAATACTGTTATACTAGGAATATAGAGTCCCAATCAACTCTAGAATAATCTGTGATCGTCCGATCGTGACCAGCTCACATCAGAGCTGTCTGATCGTGCACTCCAGCCTCTGATCATGCCTGATCATGCTCAGAGTCATCCTCAATCGTTTGATTGCGAATGATGTACTCTAGAGCCGTCGGATCATGCAAAAACCCCCGTAGATCGCACGTGGACTACGTGATCGGTCCATGTGGCCTCCATAGACCGCCTAGCACCTTGCGGTCCATGGTGGACCACACAGGGTGCTGGGCCTGGACGCTCACGAGCTCGACGTCAGCGCACGCTGGACCGGCCCACGCGCGCATCCACATTGGGCCCTCTCGTGCGCTGGGCTGTGCATACCTGCACGTGCGCGTCTGCCAAGCCCGATCGCACGGGTCGACGGCCTCTGCTGCCTCATACGCCATGCCATCTGCTCCAAGCTTCTTTCACACGTATCTTTGCTGTCTGGACTCTGTTTGGACTGTTCTTGGGCTCGTTGGATTCTTTTCGTCATCCTGGACCTCATTGTGGGCTCAGTGTAAACTGAATCTCGAGGTATCAAATCTCAATACTTATTCAATCACTTATTTCATATCTGTTCGCTGAGTGTTGTGGCCAGTTTCGCAAATGAAATGCTCCTTGTAGAAAAGGTCCAATCTTGGAATCAGAAGATTGTCTTTCTGACAACTTTCTTGCATAAGTTTCAAATCCGAATATTCTTCCACTATGCTTCTTCTATATACTTCAAAATCCCATAGATATTAAAGCATCAATAGCTGGAATGTTGCCCTTGTTTTCTACTCTTTTCCTCCAAGCATGTTAGAGTTCGTTTAAACATCTTGTCATGGACTGAATTTGTATTCCTTAGAATAGCTGGCTCTAGAATGTTTGCAAATAATTGCATCGTAGAAGCAAATGATTTATGGATTCCTCATGATCCCCGGCTAGAAAATTGCTGTTAAGCACTATACCTTGTTTTCTAGATTGTTGGCTATGAGCATCTTGTTATTGTAGTATACTCTATTGAGTATCTAAACCTTTTCAAAAATATGTATTTTCTAGATGTTCCCATAAAGAGATTAAACCCCGCCATTCATAAGGAAGCTATAGCATTGTTTTATTGAGAAGTTGCTGATCGGACTCCATTTTCATCTTCTTGTAAATATCCATTAACCATGTAGATATTTTCCCAGTAAATTTCTTGGGTGGTTCACCAAAGAGGTGACACCTCTCTTTCTCATCAAAAATTGAAAAAAAAAAAAATCATTTATGGTCATGCTAGCTCTTAGTAATTGCAAACTAGTTATTTGACCAAGATCTACTGGATCTGTTAATATTTGGTAATTGAGGTGCAAAACGATAGATAGCTTACATCAGTCTTCAAGTAAAATTCAAGTACAACTCTTTTAATTGCAAGTTAATAATGTTAGATGGGCCTTGTTAAGTTACTTGTAAGGGAAGACAACTCCCATTTCAACCGACTCGGTCAGCTCAGGAAGAAACTCTAGCAGTAAGGGTGATTGGTTTTTTTAGTGGAACGGACTTTAATTTTCAACGGTATGACCCGGATCCGAGTCATAATGGATATCAAACTGTGATTAAACATCAGGGTCCAAATATAGTATCTAAAAATGATATCTGATTTGTTGGTCCTCGATAGTACTGGGACAACGTACTCATCTATTGAATTCGTCCACATAGTGGAGAGGAGATCGTCTATTCATCAAAATTCAGTCCCAAATCGAACATCTTTCATTGAAGATTAGGATCGTATGGTCACATCTAGGAGAGGTAGATACATCTGTTCGTCTTCTTCTAATTTTTAATTTTAAAAAAAAAAACAAGAGGAGGAAGGAGGAAAAAAAAAAAAAAATTGTAGCCCGAAAGATTGGCATAGGCTGTAACGTTAAAAGGAGGAAAAAAAAAAAAGAAACAAAAAAGATGGCTTTTCTTGATACCTCTACGAAATCAACAATTTTTTTTTGGTAAAAATTATACCAGTTTAAAGCAAGTTAACCGTCGCTTAAAATTACCGTCATGTCAGCCTTAATTGGACCTCCCCGTCTCCCGCCTATCCACCGCTCCTCCCCACCCCTGACGATGGCTCCTGGCCCTCCGCCACGCCGCCCCTCATCTGCGACTTCCACCTCGGCCCCCGCCGGCGATCACGCCCTCATCGCCACCTCCGGCCCCGTCCTGGACCGCTTCCTCGCCAACAACCTCATTACCATGTACCCCAAGCGCGGTTCACTCCCCTACACCCGCCGCCTGTTCGACCAAACGCCTTCCGCTACTCCGTCACCTGGAACCCTCCTCCACCTACGCCCTCCACGACCGCGTCACTTACGCCCTCCTCCTCTTCTGCCTCATGCTCCGCTCTGCCCTATCCCCTTCCCACATCACCTTGCCGCCCATCCTTAAGCTCTGTTCCAGCGCCTCCGACTTCCTTTCTGCTTCCCAGGACATCCATTTCTGCTCCATTAAGATTGAGCTTGTCTCGGATGCGATAGTTTCTAGTACTCTGCTCAATGTGCAGTCCATATCTGGAATTTTTTTATTTTTTTTAGAAACCGCTCGATATCTATTTGATGGAATGCCTGCAAGAGATGTTGTGCTGTAGAACATAATTATAAAGGGGTATGCTCCAATTGGTTTGGTCAAAGATGCGTTTTTTTTTTTGGTACTTAGAGTTGCACAGGAGTGAAACCCTCCATCTCGATGAGGCCAGTGCCTGTTGCATTGTAATGGGTAAAGAAATGGGTGCGAATGTGGAGCAGGTTTGGGCCGTTGGGATCAAACCATGCCTTTTTGATGATAGTTCTGATGTGATAAGTTGAATTAAAACTATGTTTGAACACATCAAGCCGGTGAGAGTAATTCTGTTCTGGCTTGCTTTGTGGAGACAAAGAGGTTGGATGCGGCCCAAGGAATGTGACATTTGGAATTGTACCTGGTGCAATCCTAGGTGCAGAGTGTTTTGAACTTGGGCAATAGATCCAAGGAATGGCTATAAGGGAAGGTTTTTGTTCGGATGCCTCTGTTTTGAATAATCTATAAACATGTATGCATAGATTGCTCACATGAATTCTGCTAGGCAAGTGTTTGATGGGATGGATGTATTGGATTCGGTTACATTGAATTCGATCATATCCAGCTGTACACAAACTGGTTTGAATGAAGAATCAATTGTCCTTTTCATCAACTTATTAAAGAATGGGATAGTTCTTGAACAGTTCACATTGGCAAGCATTCTTGAGGCATGCTCAGAGATCACCAGAGTCTCTTCCTTGCATGAACAATTTCATGGCTTTTGTGCTAGAATTGGGCCTGTTTATGGATGGCTTCATATTGACTGCATTGATTGTTGTCTACCTGAAGAAGGGTAGCTTGGAGGAAGCAGAAATTCTTTTTGGTGGAATGGATTGGTTTGATCTGTCTTCTTGTAATGCTCTAATATCTGGATATGTAACAAATTATGGCAATCATAGGGCTTTAGATCTATTTATTTTCAACAATAAGAATTGGTGAGATATCTAACCATTTTACATCACTTGCAGCGGCTTAGTTGCCTTTGAACAAGGGAAACAAATCTGCTCTTGTACTGTTAATCTTGATTTTTATTCAGATTTGTGTGTTAGTATGGGGACATTAGGCACGTATATAAAATGTGGTGGCATTAAGGATGCAACCGCCACCTTCAATGATATCACCGAACCTCTTTTGTTGCTTGGACGGCCGTTATCTCCAGCTTCCTCATTAAAGCTTGTTCTTGTTTGCCTGCATTGGAGCAAGGAATGCAAATCCATGCAAATGCCATTAATTTGGAGTATGTGTCGGATGCTTTTGTGGGGACCTCAATTATGGATTTGTATGCAAGATGCAGAAATGTAGAGGATTCATACAATCTATTTAAGAGGATGGCCTGGAATGCCATGGTTCTTGGTTTTGCTCAGCATGGGAATGGAAAAAAAAGCTCTAGAGTCTGGTGTCAAGACCTTTTCAAACATATGATGTTGGAGGGCATGCAACCTGATTAGATCACCTTTCTTGTTTATCTCTTAGCTTTTAGCCATTCAGGATTAGTTTCTGGAACTTATGGCTATTTTGACTATGCATGTACAGGTCATGGAATCGAGCTTGACAAAGAGCACCACTTTTGCCTGCTTACATTCTTGGCAGTGCAAGGCTTTTTCCCAAGGCAGAAAAGGTATTGGCACTATCACCTTTAGTCCTTCAGCATCCATGGGTCGGGCATTGCTTGGTGCATGTAAAATTCAGGGAAACATAGAAATGGAACAACAGATAGCAACCAGGCTTCTGGAAATGGAGCTACTTGACTCTTCAGTATATATTCTACTCTCTAATATGTATCCTGCTGCCAACCGGTGGGATGATGTAGCTGGAGAGCAGTTATGTAAAAAAGGATCCTGGTTATAGTTGGATTGAGGTGCAGAACAGGGTTCAGTTGTCTGTTGTAGATAAGTGTCACCCTGCAACTGCTGCTATTTATAGTGAACTGGAGGATTTAATTAAAAGGTTTTAATAATAAGTGACATGTCCCAGGTACAGATTATGTAACTTTTAGATGTTGAAGAAGAGGAAAAAGAGCATTTACTTTCTATGATTAGGTGAGAAACTGGCTATTGCTAATGACCTTAAGTACCATGTCACCAGCTAGAATTCAAGTTATTAATAACCTGCGTGCATGTGGATAGTGCCATAATGCAATCAAATACATATCCAAGGTTGTTGGGCATGCGTTGTTTCCACTTCTTTAAGGATGGAGCATGCACCCTGTGGGGATTTTGGTGATTATTTATTCTTTCTTGTACATTATTTTCTCGGATAGTTCCAAGTTAAATTATTCAACGATAAAATTATGCTGGATATAATATGTACTTGCAATGTTTTGACACTTAAGAGTAAAAAATTCTTGTTATTCTCTCTCTCTTGGCCTTTCCAATCTGTCCAGGTAATAAGCCTAGTTGATAAGTCAGCTGCTTATTCGGGGAAAAAATGTGATTTCAATCTAGAATGGGACTTCTTATCTGCCTTTCTGTGTATATATTTTTTTAAGGTGCACTTTCTCAATTTGGCCAGCAGGATATTCTTTTAACTTCTGATCAGCCATAATAGTCTTATGTCATTTGCATTATGAATTGTAGCTTTTTCTCAGTGATGTGATTGTATTTTTCTTCTTTCATGTACTGTGTTTCCTTTTAGAAACTGTGATCTGTATTGGCGGAGATGGGAAAAATGGTTGTGGACATAAGGTTAGCAACTGCACAAAGGGAGGGCACAGCCATTAGATGAACAAACTCTTTCAATATGGCAATACACAAATAAGAATTGGAAATGCTAGAAGCAGACGGTTAGGCCAAGGATTCTGTTAAATATCCTGAATGAGGAACGGTACAATGGAATCTAGCAGGCTATATGATGAGAGGAAAAACACATTTTTATACCTTGCTTAAAAGTACCCTAAGCATTTTTCTACAGATGATCTACATGTCAATATTTGTAACAGATATGTTTGGAAGAATCTATTAGCATTTAGGTTTGCAAACGGCCATATGTTTTGGCAATAGATATGCTGGGAAGCATCTAAGTTCCAAAGTCTGAACAGTTGTGCTATGAGAAATATTGGTTCTATGTTTACAAGAACCTTTAGAATTGCCTCTTAAAGGACTTTTCAGTTAAGGTAGGGTCTCAGACTTTGAAGATTGGCAACATAGTCGAAGTGTACATACATACTAATCTCATACATGCAAATCTTCCTGATGGACAATTGGAAGAGAGATCATAGTAGCAACATCTTTCAGGATTCAGAACAAAAGCAAGTTGACAACAGCCTGGTATGGCAGGAAGCTTGTGTTGTTGTTGCTCTAAAAAATTACACAACTGTTGCTCGGATTAGGTTTCAAACATGTTGGCAGCATAAATTAAGTAAAAAACAGAGCAGTTAGTTTGCTACAGTTGTGCAACCACGGATAACAAGCATCAGGAATATCTCCACTCCTCAGAAGAGAAAAATTTAAATCAGAGGCTCCTACATGTGAACCTCAGCCTGGTCAGAAGCTCATAAGTTAATGCTTCAGGGACAGAAGTCAAAATACCATCAGAAAGGAGCTTATCAAGGATGATACTACAAATATTATTGAGGAAAAGGACCACTTGGATCAGCTTGAATCTAAATAACATTTTATTGTCATTTATAGGTGGGTATAGCATCAAATTCTAGCAAGTCATATTCTAAATCAAAGTTATTGCAGAAAACCTTCAAAAGCTTTGATCAATCTATTAAAATCTCTTCAATCTAACTCTGCAAAGATGTTTAAGAAAGCCCTAAAGAAATAGCAGTTCAGCCTTAACATTTACTGCAGGTGGTGATATTTTGCCGAATGCTTTTGTTTTCCCATTGATTAATCTGTTAATCAAAAATCTTGATAATTTGGCTGCTCAAATCCCTCTAAGCTGCAGGAAGGTCATCAGTAATTTTTTGGCTGGATGAGCTATACTAGCTAATTTGGCATTTTTTTTACATTGAAAGCGTGATTATGCAGATATATGAGAATTCCTCATTTTATGTTTCTAAATTTGACTTTTACTTTGTCCAATCTTACAGCTTATAGTGGAGCATCTATATAACTTCATTTATTTATTCAGTCTTGTGTGCTTTTGGAGAACATTTGGTCACTACAATATGAATGTGCTTCATGTCCTTTTCAAGGAGTGGATTTTCATAATTCTGAAGCATAATATTTGATATTTCCAGAATAAGCAATGGGTTATCAAGGCATTTTTTCATTAAAAAGAATTTTCAGAAATGGTGCAGATAGAAGATTTCTGTTGTCTACTTGTTGCGCACAAAAAGGATTGATGAGCCTTCATTTGCCTCTATGACGTCTTCACTAAAGCATTTACTGTAAGTGTCTTGTCACTTAGTTCTTGATGTCAAATTACTTTTCTCATAATATATTTATTTGGATAGTACTGAAACTTATTTTGCCATACCTATTAGCACAAGAAACACTTGATTTGTTATGTATGGCAAGGTTGTCATGTACTTCCTGGATTTTTGGAACATTTTGGAAAAGTTTTGACATTTTATTGTGAAGTTATTCTGTCAACATGAAATTGTCGTTCATGCAACAATTAAAATGAGTTGATATCTTCTCATTGTTCACATCATTTCCTCTTTGATTTGATTTCAAGATGACATCAATTGATTATGTTTTTCAAGTTGGCCATCAACTTTGGTGGCCATCTTGCTTTTGTATTGTTTCAAGTGGACCATGTGACCATCTACTTGTGTAAGCAATATCCTTTCTTTAGAAAATCATAGTCATTTGGCTTCAAGTGTATTTTTCACTTGACATTAGGAATTTGCTGTACTAAAATCATCACAGAATCAGGACCTTATGTTTCCTTTATATTTTCCAAGTTCACTTTCTTGTCTCTGTATGATGTGCATCTAATTAAATATTTATCAATTTGCACTCTCCTATTGGCCTATGGAAGTTCTATCGTCAGTTTCTAATCCTCTCCTTTTTGTTAACATCCAAGTCTACTCCTTGGAATCTTTACTTTCTAGAATGATGATATCAAGTCTTCAAATTGAATGTTCTCATCAATATTGGACTCTTGGCATGGTGCACCTTGATGTAAAGATAGGTCCTATCAATCATGTCATGACAAATGCCTGAGTTGTTAACTTCCCTTCCAATTATGCTATCTTAGCACTTCATTTTTTTCTGGAATTTTGAAGCTTTGACACTGTTGGACACCTATGCATGGCAAAATGCAGCACCATGCTCCATGGCACTCTAGAAATCGATAGTCCTGCTCAGATCAATTAGAAGTGCCAGTAATTGGCACTCTTTTCAGATTTTCCTGTAGGAGAAATAACTTAATGTGATTGATGATACTTGGATGAGTAACTATTTTTCTTCTTTACAGTTTTAGTCTACACTCTAAAATGTGCCCAGAGGCTTCTAGTCAAGTTTCCCATCATGTTATCCATGTTACCAGGACAATAAATTCACATCTTTATTAATTAAAAAACGGCAGTTGACTAGTCAACTCTCAATGGTTGCCAAAAGATTCTGCACTTTTTTCACATTTTTATTTTTATGCCTCTTGTTGTACAAAATTTCTATGTTAGGAATTCTAGCTAAAATGTAAGACACTCAAGGAAACCTAGATATTTGGCCCTAGTGTTACATGGACATGTAAGAGTCAGATTTGGATACGTATCCAAGCATCAAACATGGCAAGAGGAGAAAAGAAAGTTATGAGAATGCATTGCATATATATATATATATATATATATATATATATATATATATATAAACTACTTTATAAAAGAAAACATTAAAATATATATTATATTAAGGTTTTGGCACTTCATGTTTCTCATCTGAACTTCTCAATTAGGTTTCGGTTATGAGAAATATATGACATTTCACCTAGTTACTTCGGTACCTACTTCATTCAGCAGTCTATAAAAGGAACAGAAGTTCACCTCTAGCATCATTATGAATGGTTGAAGTAATTGTCAGAAGAATTAGACATTCCTGTAGTCTTTTAAAGCTGCGATAGATGAATTTGATATGCGCTGACACTTAATCAAAGTAACTTCTAATGTTGTTTTGAAAGATTGAACTCATTGTATGTATATGATGCATATGTATCAGAGATGAATTGAGTGAATCTGATAAAAATTTGTGTTTTACACATGTGACTCATTGACACAGATTCTTGAAGCTGGACGTGAGTGTCTAGATAACACACATGCCAATTGTCTAGGCAACATTTCCTTCCAACCATTCAGCAAGATCATAAAGGGAATTAAATTATTCTCTTGTAATTGCTTGTTCATTTCTTTATTTATTGCCATCAGTTGGATGGGATCAGTTAGGTGAGCAATTATATTTTGGTAGAATAACAAGCCTTTGAATTATTTTTGAGACCTCAAAACATAGCGCACTTTGTTGTAAACATAGGAGGTCATCAGTCATGTTGGCACCACAAATGCCTATGTTGTTAATTTCCCCTTTCAATCTTCCTGCATGATCGGTGAGGGATTAAAATATTTCTCTTGTAATTACATATTCATTTCCACTTTATATTGCTGTTGATGGGAACAGATGGTAGTTAGACATTGGTGGATTAACAAGCCTTTCAATTATTTTAAAACCTAAGAAGAAGGATAACAATTTCATGTATTATGCACGCTTATTCTGAAAACTTATTCTTAATTTTCTCTGACATCAAATATTGCTGGCTCGAAGATGCCAGCTTATCAAGCTGGTAAAGCCCTTGGCAGTTGGACCAAGCAGCTTGGAATTGAATCCAGTTTCTACGACGGAGTTAGGGTATTTGGGGGAGGGCTGCCCCCCCGTTGTATAGCTTATTACCTAAGGGCTCTTCTATCATTGAAAAGGAAAAAAGGCAAAACGAAAAAAAAAACATTCATGCTACTGCTTCCTCCAAAAAGCTTCAAAAGTTATTCTTGTTTTAAGAATTTCTTTTCCTATTAAATTTCTGATGCTGCCTTTTGCATTCATTTCCTAGCTCATGAAATGAATCCATTGGGAGACCCTTCTCAAAAAGAATTCCACACCTTGTTCTTTAAGTTGACAAGACAAAATGGTATCTTTTGGATTGCCTATAATCATCAGGTAAAGATATAAAAGTGTCTTGGAATTAAATCAGCCATTTGTCCATTTTTTAAATTCTAAATGATGATGAAACTATTTTTCATTTACTGGAGATTACATATTAGTGCAATGGAGAGTTAGTCATGATTTCTTTTGGTAATATAGGTTTGTAGAAGTTTTAGTTGGTGAATTATCTGCAGTAAAGTGCAAATTTAGGTCTCCAGCAAGGCAGCAAGACAGGTGTCAAAACAGTCATCAACTAGGTTGACATTCTTTTGTTTTGGTGAGGCTTTTTATTGTTGCATCTATATTGAGCATTTTTTATTTTCTTATCAGCATAATTTTTGTCCATGAAAGTTGCCAGATGTCCCCCCCCCCCTCTAAAGTTGTCGTTTTACGCATCTCGAAGATAAGATTCAAAATAAATTTGGCATTTCATGAAGAGTTCAAGTTACTGGATACAAACAAGAAAGCATTTTGCACTACTCTACTGTTGTTGCAGATATGCAAGTTGAAGATAAAAGTGTCTAAATTCCTAAGTTTTCTCCTTTCAGTAAATTATAACATTGTAGCTGTAGACCTGTGGTAGTAACCCTGAGCTATTACACACACAAAAGGGTAATTATGACTTAGTCGTTCATGTGCTTGACTAGCGCAATGGTGTTTTTATGGAGTATGGACATCTGTCTGTCGGTAATTTCTTTACAGAAATAAGTGTGAAATAGATAGCAGGGTTGATGATAGGTAGTGGCAGATATTTCTCACCAGTACATGAATTTTATTTTTAATCCTCTCGTGAAAGAAGATGGGAAGATCCCAGCAGTTGATTTCATAGAGATGAGGAATGTGAAGGGAGGCAACTATTATATGAATTTGACATGGGAGCAAAAGGACAATCCACAATGAAGGAGGACAAGCATTACAAGGATCATCCTAGAATAAGAGAACAATACAGTAGATAGAAGAAGATATATTGGCAGCAACTATTTCATCTCTGGAATATATTTAAAAGCCAGGAACTGTTTTGGTGTGTTCATAGTGCTCTTTAATTGAGTTCCCACTATTTCCATGAGCATGTACCGGACAACAACAACAGTTTCTGGTGGTTGTGATGGTCTTCATGATCATACAATCTAAATGCAACCTTGAACATGATGTGGGAGATTCAAATAAAGAGAACTTATAACTGGCATTTGTGACTTGGTGGCATAAGAAAGCTAAAATTATATTCTTAGCCAAACCAGATGATATTTTGAGGAAGATTGCCAAATACAGGTCAGTAAATCTATTTTGTGCCAGAGATTCACTATTAAAGCACCCAACTGGCTTAGGTTGGTAATTATTTTCTCTATTGTTTTGCACTTGAAATCAACAAAAGATATGATTGTGTTTCACTGTGAACTTTTGGCTTATAAATTGTGCTGTAGTGATGAACTCTGGTCAGGAAACTTCCATTGCCCCTTCTTGATTAGAGTTTTCTTCCATAGCGAACCAAATTCTGAAGGCAAAAATCTTGGATGATGATGATCATTTGAAATCAGTTGATGGAATATTTCATTATTTGACCCAAACTGATTAGTTTCGTTCACTTTCTGGGCCTTTAGAAAGTTGAAGGCCGAAACATACTAATCTTGGAGTATGGAAGATGTTGAAGAAAGTCCTGGGAAGGTTATGGAAGGAATTTGACCATGGATAGAAGCCAACGTGAGCAATTTCTTTGATATGAATGCATAGAGATGCAGAAACTTCTGCCCGAGGGCTTGCCTACTACTCGAATGTTTGAGGACATGAATTTTCTCTGCTAACAGGTAAAATAATATATCTTTAATGATACTCGAAGGTTTTTTGAAGGATCACATTAAGTTCATTATTTAGCATTGCATGAATACCCCAGACATTTTCTACGGCATGGATTCAGTTATTTCGAGTTTTGTTGAATGCTGGATGAACTAAACGTCGGAACTTTTCTACTATTCATGTGACAATGGTGCAGACAGACTTCCAGTTGCATGAGGTATTTGATTCCACTACGTTTACCACTCATTACCACTTAATTTTGCAGATAAATGATCATTGCTTGAGAACCTATGATAGTTTTGAAGCAACAGTTTGGACTGGAATGTTCTCATTTTGTATTGTTTAAGTCATTTCTTCTTTATGTTATATAAATTTTTTATCACTATCTTACTATGTCATGTTAACACAGTTTTTTGGTATGATGCTTGCATCTGTTGGAACTAGATAAGATTATATACAGGTGAAACTGCTTGTTTGGACCTCACCAGCCTGCTGGCGTGCCAAAGATACAACTGGAGCCCTTCCTAAAGACTGAATTGACTTGCACGCGTCTAATGGGAACACATTACATAAGAGCAAAGTAAACAAGGGACATCTGATGGTGATCCCAGTGAGGATTGATAAAGTTGGTGGTTGCCATTGAGTTTGACTCGGGAAGGACTTGAACGTATGGTGACCGTTTTGTCTCATGTTTTGTACCAGATTTAGTCTAAAATCCCAAATTCAACAAGCCATTTGCCTTGAAGACCAAGAAAACATGGTTAAGGTTATAGACGCCCGTGCTATCCTACTTCACCGAATTGGCAATTGCTGATGTGGATATTTGAGATTGTTAGGTTTCTGTTATAAACCAAAAGAAGATAATGTCATGATCATACTGATGTCGGGTTTTTAGCATTATTGGGCTCTATTGTTCATCATGCCTTACAGGGCCCATGACCGCATTAGGTAACTTTAAATCCTAGATTTAGCCATGTTGGAAACGTAGATAATCCTCTGTCAATTTAATCTGTCCCTTTAAACGAGGAAATATCATCGTTTCCTCCTTTGCACTCTCTACTCTCTACAATTTTGTTTAGAATACATTACCATCATGTTACGTCTCTAACGTAACCTACTTATATTATAAATAAATAATGAAGGTTATACCTTCTTTCCATCGAAAAAAAAAAAAAAATTCTGTCCCTTTAAACGAACAAACGAGTAGATGAGTGATTGAATGGCTGAACGGCTAAATAAGCTGCCCTCTACTTTGGGGTTTGTTTTGGGTAATATCAGCATTTCACAAGTTCCCATTCAAATCTACTCTTTGTAAAGTGAACTGCTTTGAATTATCTTGTTGTGCACATAGAAAGTTGCTCAGGCCTGGTAGTGCTGGCTTGGCAACCAACTATTTAACCACATTTATCTATATGTGTCTACAAATCGATCCCAAGTTGGTCCCCCACATTCCATTCGTAACCTCAGCTTAGGCAAGTTAAGCAAATGGATAAATGTAGTGAAATGCTGCATTAGAAGCTTAAAATCCAACTTGGACTCGAGTCAACGATGGACCATGAGTTGCCGTGGATCTAATCAAAATCAACCTTTTGTTCCTACAGAATGCGGTGATTCGCGCCAAAACGCGGGAAGGGCTACCATTCCTCCAAACCGTGTTCCACTTTGATCCACCCCGCGTGCTTAAGAAGAAATCTTTTGGTGGCGGAACAGGTCCTCTCCAATTCTCCTCACTCCCATCGTCTATTTAAAGCTGGCTACAGCTCAGCACGAGATCACCAACCACCACTAGTCGTCACTTCCTTCGAACCCATCTCCACCGCGGTTGTCCATAGGAAGATAATAGAGCCATGCCGGTGAACTTCGACTGCCGCCCGGAGCTCCACCGCCCACACCGGGGCCAAAACATGGAACCAGGGACGCACCCCCGCTACGTCCCGAAGCGGGGAAAGGTGCTGAAGCGAATTCTTAAACGTCTCTTCTGCTTACCGTTCGGTCTCTGCACCGGTGGTAGGGTTCGGCCCCAAGCCGATGACCGCCGGAGATGAGCTCCGGGACCGACGGTGTTTCTTCTCCGAACGCCCGCGTCGATATTTCTATGGGGACGCTTGGTTTGCTTGGGGTTCAAGGTACGATGGAATGAACCGGATACACAGTTGATGGCGCATCATGTGGCCCTGTAGAAATTGGTCTGCATGTGTTTGGAGACTTGTCTTGTCTGTTAGCATAGGAATCATCATGCGGAGGTCTGTAGGGTAGAATAATTCGCGTGTTTCAGTTGTACCACATGGTAGATGGATGTCGGTAATGGATGTTTCCAAGGGGGGCTGATGCCATGGGTTAGATGATTGTAAAGTAACTTTGCGGATCATTAAATTTGTTAACTTTGTAAATTTTGTGTTTATTCATGTAATAAGAGCCCGGTAGTACTACTATTTTACCAATAGTTTGCTACTATTTTGTTTTGCTTTCGTAATTAAGAAAGGCATTTTAATTCCGAGGGATAGACTGCATCACATGGAACCACGACTACGGTAATTGAGGGAAAGAATTGCTTCATATTATGTTACTGAAAAGTTACAATGTCGGGCGGTCGATCCAATTTCCAAAATAAGATCTTCTCATAGGTGACATCAGGCCACATAGTTTATATAAAGGATTAGAAAAATAGATATACTAATCTGAGCAAATCTTAAATGAGAAAAAGATCGGTTTCTTACAAGCGAAGCTATACAAACATAGCGATTAAGATATAGTTGATGGAAGAAAAAGAGAGAGAGTAATGATGAGAGAGGGAGAGCCATAGTGCGCAAGTGTTGCCATTCTGGCATCACACGTGGCACCAGGACATTGGAGCAAGATGGTTGACTTCAATTCATGGAAGATTGGAATGTAGTCTAAAAGCATGGAATCCTTGTGAGATGTGGCTTCAGGAATACTTCGATGCTCTTAGTCTTTTCCAGCTTTTAGGCCTGCCGATTGGGCTTTCCGGCACTCAGCAAAGAACAAATATAGAATTATTCTTGGATCCCCATCTTGGCGCCAGAAGTTTCATGGTCTTGCATCACTGGAAATTGCATTAACCTCGGGAACCATACCAATTCCTTTTCAACACATGATGCACCATGCATGAAGGGGTTTTTCTCGGTGCTAGATTTGAGCTCTGTAACATTTGCCAAGTTGTCGAGCTCGTAAAGTGAGATGGAATCTAGCCTTGGATTTGAATAGTTAGGGGTTTCTAGGGGAGGTTTGCTCCATGTGTGTAGTTCGTTGTCTATTGGGCCCCTCTATGAAGAAAAAATATTACTCAAAGAGCAATGCTATGAATCCAAATCATTGTGATTATATCAAAAAAGAAGAAAAAAACTCTATCATATATGTTAAAAAGGGATTGGTATAATTCCCAATATGGGAGCCAAATACATAAAGGTTTGTACTACAATGGATCATCAACCATCCAATGGAACATGGCGATGAACCTTCATTTTGGTAGTAGAGTTGGTTCTCAAAGCATTTCTAAAAAAGGGTGTTTTCTTTAGAATTTTTGCCAACCACCTTTTTATCTAATGAAAATTCGATTACAGAGAAAGATTTTTCCTTGGACATGTTCCTTAAAATGGTTCCGTAACTCAAGAATCTCAATCAAACAGACATAAATGAGCATCATCTTTTATGAAGTAGGCAAGCATTAGTGCAATTAATTATGCACAGCACCCTTTAGTTTAAGTGGGGCAACACTACAAGAGATTCTCATGCTTTTTTTCTAAACCTACAAAATCTGAAGGTGCCACGACATTTAGATTAAAATCCTGCCTTCGTCAGAGTTCAAAAGGATGAAGGTACCTTCAAGACTACTTTTTATTATAGCCCCTTGCCTATGAATCACTTTTATTTTTTCAAAAAAAAAAAAAAAAAAAAAGATTCAAGATCAATTATGGCCTACCATGCAACTAATTTACGAGGGCTCTTGCAATTAGACCTAGAGAGTTTGGCTCCTCATTAATCCTGCTTAAATTGGAGAAATCCAGTACATAGATCGCAGCCATCCATGTGCAGTCTACGACTCTGTAATGCATAGAAGCAATGTGATCATAGACAGTAGAGAGACTGAAGCTTCCCAACTCCATGCATTCTGGAAGCACTAGAGTAGCCCCCACCACTGCCACACAATAGAAAATGGAATCCATTTCCTTTGAGAACAATCCCAGAGAGACTGGGCTTCCTGCTACTAGACCTTGTTGCTTGACTTGGTTCCTTGTGGAAACGATCCTCTTGTTTATAATCTCGCCACCTTGGTGATTCCCGCAAGCGGGAATATATTGATTCTGCCGACTTCTTCAACACCGTCCAAACGGTCAAAAACCAAATCATTCTTTTCTTTTTATTAAATTCATGGGTGGCCGAAAAGTTGAAGCTTTTCTTTAAAATACACTAACAGACCCACTTCCAGACCAAGGGTGCTATGCCTCCTGCTTCTCCAGAGTCTCTGAAACTAGCTGCTAACTCCATGGCTGGAGTTCCGGCCACCAGAATGGACACCACGAAGACCTCACAGGGGACCTATTCGCGCCTAATTCCGAAGAGGGGGAGAGTTCTGATCCACATTCTGAAGCTCCTCTGCTTCTGCTCCTGCTGTACCCCGAAGGGTTCGACATCGGACGAGAAGAAGGATAAGGTGCAGTCATGCTCAATTTTGACCCACCATATATTAGTGAAGCTTGGTGCACGCAACTACCTGCTAGTGCTAGTGTTCCCCCCACCCCCCAAGTAGGAAGACTACCGGACTAGTGATGTGCGCACCAAAATTTAGTTGACATGCAGTGATGTTTTGTTAAAATTACTACATGTTGACAATTCTATCTTACAATATCATGTACTACACATTCGCTTTTGGCTTTGAGTACTCCTGGATTTCTGATCATCTATTAATTTTATGTAGTAAATGTGCAAGGTGCAAGGACAGCTAATTATCTTCCATTGACTACATAAGAATGCGTATGACCCCATGCATAAATTGTTACAGATTTGCACACATTCGGCATGGTGGATTCAATCCATGCAAGCTGGAGAGTAGGCCTGATTTCAACTAAATTTCTTCTAATTGTTTACAGTTTATCTTGAGGTGAGGGATTGTTCGGCCTGGTTCATGGGCTACTGATCTACACTTTCAGGCATGAAGCCATGAACCTATTCCCAACCAAGTGCACTAGTCCAACCGGCCATCCAATGTTCATCGTTTCGGTCTCATGCTGATGTTATTCTATTATAGCATCCGTTTGTTCAGTACAGAGACTGATTCGGTGTACCAATTATCAATATTGCTCCCATTTTGTGCACCGGTTCAGCATCAATATATATGGTCCATATACACCGGTACCAACCGATGAGACAAACGTTGCTGCCAACAAAATCTTGATAGAAAATATTTCTCGACCAACTTGTGCTCCTAAATAAGAGTTGGGCAGAGGGTAGCCTTTCCTTCTACAATAACTTTAGCTGTATATACTACTACTGCAAAGTCTCGTAGTCCTACATACAAAGATCCTATTTTAGGAAATACGATGTCCTACGAAGTTTTATAGCATATTATTAAGTGGTTTCATGAGCTATCTACTTCGACGCATTTATCCTATAAAAATTTTGTCATATTTGGACTCTTGAAAACGTTATCATATTAGTCCTTTGATATGAAAATGTTTGATGGCTAGATGATTCATCATGTATCCAGAGAAGCAACAAGAGTCGGATAACGCTTGACGATATAATAACATTAAATTGTTGAAATGAGATTTACTATGAATTTGGACCTAATGAATTTGATCCGACCTATATAAATTAATCCAAATCGGGAGACCCCTGTGCCAGTTTTGTAGCGAGTTATTGAACAGGGCAATCACCCATTGGTTGTGAACAATTCAATTACATATTGGTGATTGATGCACAAAAAAATGTGTGGTTGTATTAGACTTGTTGCTCCCACCAAATTCAATTATCCAATGTAATTACCACCCGAGCACTGGGAACTATTTATGATGTGGTGTGAAAGCAAACCAGTGTGAAATGGAAGACTTCTGTGCTGAAGTCTGATGGGCTTGGAGACCTTGAATGGGACCACAACAAAACAAGAAGACAGTGTGAAGCACGACGGATTGGCGTAATGATGTGACTTTACTGTTCCAGTGTCATACCAAATTTAAACTTTTTTTTTTTTTTTGTTTTTTTGTTCTTTTGAAAGAATCCATGAAGTCAGTCCATTTCAAATCCATAAACACTAGCCAGGCATTGACCTCGCCTTGGACGCGAAGAAATTGTGATAAGGTCATGGAATTCGGTTAAAGACCTAGTGAAACAAATCAGCAACATCAGAATCATAAGTCTTTAATTGAAATTAAAGGTGCGGTATCATTATCATAGTGAATTTGGCTTGAAAAAAATGGTAGCATTGTCTAACTAGGTTACCAACTGGAAGACAGTTGTGTCTCTGAACTGTCTGAATAATGTGTCTTAAGGGCCATGATGTTTCATTTTCATCTTAGATTTGGTTGTCCAGAAAATAAGAGCAAAAGATTGCATGCCAGCAGTCTGAGATTTATTGCGTGTCAGAATCTGTCATCTATCCCTCTCTATGCTTGCAACTCTAAACATAAGAAAGTCCTAAATGTTTTTTTTTTTTTTTTTTTCCTTCTTTCTTCTGAGGAACTGGAACGTACGTATAATTGGATTTGATGCACTAGGTGGAGGGATATAACCATAACGTCAGGCAGCAAGTGCAATATTTATCTTCCCTATTATCACATATGGCATATTTGTAATATAGAAACAAAACAAGGCCTCATCATGGTCTCTAAATTCTAAACTTCATTCTGAGGCAACATAATCAGGATTCAAATGCCCCATCTCCTTGAGGTGGAGACCTATCAACCAAACAGGTTCCATCAACGCATACCCGCTATCTATTCAATCAGGGATTTAGTCTCATGAATGGATGGTGAGTGATTTCATCAAGATGTAATCAGAAAAGCTCAAATTCTAAGTGGACTTCTTCATCTAAACCATAGACATGAAGCTGATTCAACTGGTTTTAAGTCAACGCGTGGCCCGAACTTGAGCAAAAAAATCAATCTATACACACATATGCTGTTAGATGTATACCTGAAAGTCAATCTTGACTGATGCATATCATAATTCTATGACATATTTTGTACTTGACAGTGGTGTTTATTATCAATCATGTTGTATATATCTATGATTTGTCCTATAAATTAACAAAGATGATTTTGTATATTCTCAAAGTATTAAGAATTTGAGACATATATCAATAGTGATTAATTTCTAAATGCTCCCGATTGTAGGATCATCATGGAGGATAGTGATTGATCTCGTTAAGATCGATGCACGGATCACCTTCCTTTAGATAAATGAGTTTCAAATCTGTAGTGTGGGGACATTAGGATGAGAATGCAGGTGGTTGTTACAGAATAATTTGCACTGAGCGTGACCAATACGAGAAACTACTTGGATGTCTACCACTCGTTAGTAATTTTTTCGATACTGCAGTAATGTGAGTGGTCCTTTGATCTGCAATGTGTTGGCTTTTACAGCGAAGCTACTTAGTTTGACTATACGTTCTATTGATCCCTAGCCATTCGAGTCCTTGCTGTGTATGTTGACTATAGTTGGTTTAGGTTCGCTGTTTGAGTAGGATGCACCTAGATGGAATCTATCGATCTTGGTAAAAAGGAGTAGTCATATACAATTCGCAAGATTAAATTTAGAAAATCTCTGGCTAGAGTAAGTATAAATATTAAAAAGGAGTTTCTATGAGATTCATAAATGAACTCGAGTCGAGTCAATCTGGTGTATGACAGATAATGGATTTGATAATTCTCCTTGACCTCTATCTAGTCGGGACTCACGATAGAAGGACTGAATCACACAGTAACTGCACCTAGGGATTCATTCGTCTATTCTACTGAATTATCATTATATACTGCTAAGCATCACTGGTAGATTGTGAGAACTCACTAGGATCATTTTTGAATCAACGATCCTTGTTGGGATGACTTGGAACCATTCTAGCCCATCGAAAAGAGTTTCAATGATACTGTGACGGAGATCACGGTATGTCTCGCTACCAGACAGAATAGAATCTAAGGGATCACACATAAAAAGGAGCTTGATCCGATCAATGGTTTGGATCATATTCGAATTATCAATTAGATTGATGGTTTGAATTTGAAAACTACTAATTTGTAAGTATTACAGATTAGCAACTACTAAATATGAGCAGGGGGAATAATTGTAAGTATTGTAATTTAATTGGACTGATTAAATCATGAATTAAGTTCTAATTAAATTAAATCAGATTTAATTTAATTGAGCTTGACTTAATTTAAGGCTAATTGGATTTAATTATCCAAGTTAGACTTAAATTTTAATCTTGATTGAATCAAAATTGACAGTCTTTCGAATTTGATTCGAATCGGGCTCAAATTAGATTCAAATCAAATCCAATTTGAAACCAGATTGAACCAAAAAGCCAAGCCCACTCTTACTGGGCTTCTCTCTCTTGTTTCATGCAAAAAGGGAGAGGGCACGCATCTTCGTTTCTTGCATGCGTGGGAAGAGGGGCGCCAATAGTTGGCGCCCCACCTCTCTAAGATTCTCTTTCTTGTTTTGACTCTAATTTTCTTTTGAATTTGATTCAGATAAGGAATAAGATCTTATCCTAATCTGGAAAGGGGCGTTGGAGGTTCAGTTTTGTGCAACAAAAATCAAAAGGCGTGAAGGGATTTTCCTTGCGTGTATGTGCTACTTCTTTCCCATCGCAACATCCCAATACCTTCTCATCCTTTCTTTCTTACATCTCCACCTCATATTCTCATCAGATAAGATGAGATCTTATCTGATTAAGGCATGAGATTTGTGGGGTTTTGTGTGACAAATAAAAGGGAGGGACTTTGGGCGTGCGACAAGGTTTTTCTTCCTTAAAGGTGCCACAAGCTTCTATCTCCTCATGACCTTTCTTCCTTCTTCCTTCCCTTCCATGCCCCACTTTAGATTAGATCTGAGA
>NC_025995.2:83986967-83991967 GCF_000442705.2 Elaeis guineensis | reverse complement strand
TCTTATTTTATCTTATTAATTTTTTTTTCTTCTCTGACATTCTCTTTCTACTCGATCTATGAACTTAATGAATGATTTTGATTCCTATTGTTTTAAATCTGAGTTAATCTGGTAGAGAAACTTAGAACCATCGATATCTTAATCTGTTCGTGATCAAATAAAGTTAGATAATCGAACCAATCCAGACCGTTGGATGCGACTATCTGTAAATCTTTTCTTTTCATAACTAACCATATCCTTTTTAATTATTGAACTTGATTCTATATAGAGGTATAATTATCTTAATAAGAAGATCTCCAAAGTGGGATATTGCGACATGATCTATTAATTGAAAAAAAATTAAAATTATATATATTTATTGGAGTACATGTCCAGTTAGTAATGCTTCATTTTTTTCTAAATTTATCAGTAAATTGTAAAATATTTTTTATAATAAATTATTTATAATTTATGAACTTGAAGTATGTATTTTGAATTATCGAATATGTCTTTTTTTTGAAATATTAAGTGATTTATGATCAAATATATTGAATTTGATATGAATCATATAGATTGATTTCAATATTGTATGATTTTTATAAATTATTCAGTTTGAAATATGAAATATCTTTAGGAAAATGTATTTTGATTTGAAATATATTTTGACTCACAGCTTGATCATACATCGAACCCTGTCAGTGGTAGTTAAATATTGGTAATTTGATACTCTACCAGTAAGATTGATAAATACTAGTATTATGATACCCTGCCAATGGGATGGTTAAATGCTAGTAATTTGATATTGCAGTCAATGGAGGTTGTACATTAGTTCTCTAAATCCTGCCAATGAGGGTTATATGTTAGCACTTCAATTATAATTGAGCTTAGTATTCCATTATGGCCCTATCACAGAATATAAGTATGGTAATAGTTAAAAGCTATTAATTTATATATGATTGTTTTGAATCAAATTTATGATTATATATTATATAAATATTTAAAAGAATTTGATTTGTATAAATTATCATGGAATATGTTCTTATATTTATTCATGATATTTATTTTTGAATATCATATCTTATGATAATATTTAAAATATCTAATTGGAATATTCATTACTTATTGGGCTATCGAGTTTATTACCTCTCTTTTATTTTTAGAATTTGATACTTAGTTGCAAATAGGGGTGTTATTTGGGAGAGAGACTAGAAGCAAGATTTGACACCATCAATATCATTGAACTTAGATCTATTATTGTTATTTTAAATTTTTAGTAAAGATTTATTTAATGTAAGATTTTTAAATTTGGATATTCTTTGAATTGGTTAATAAATTAAATTAATTCTATTATGATGCATTGATATCTATTTGGAATGTCTTACATACTTGTGGAGAGATTTTTCAAGAGTATATGGCAATTGACATGACCCTTGACCCATGATCTTGGGTCGGGGCATGACATATTGTGCAATAACTAGCAAGTGACCCGCATTTTTATGGTGGAACTTTCATCACAATATATAGCGAAGATGCTGAACTTATAGATATTTAGAAAAGTTATAAAATTTACAATAGATATATCTAGAACAATCCTATTCTTCGAAAGTTGAATGTTTTTTACTAGAGCTGCAAAGAAAAAAAAAATAAAGATTGAATCAGAAAAAATGCTTAGCTTTATTGTAAAATATAAAATAGGGAGATAACAATCAAAGCTAAATTACCTTGCACAATATATTTTAATTGCTGGCATTGATGATAGATCTCTAAATAGGTCACATAAGGTTATATTAATTTTATTATTTAAAGAATAGTAAAATAAGAAGATGAAAATTAAGATATATTACCAAGTTATATTCGATGATGTTTTTATAGTAGAGCTTTTCTAAAAAGTTCGATCTCAACTTCTTTATTAGGAGTTGAGATAATAACTTTTTTTAAGGTCTAAACCGAACAAGATTCAACATCAGAATATCGATGAAAATTTAGTGGCCTTAATTTTTCTTCTTGAAAAATTTTGGTTACCTTGAAATTAAAGGAATTATCATCGAAGGCTTGCGAACCGAACATAATCTGGAAAACATAGGTGCAACCAATAATCTTCCTAATGATAGGTAAAAGAGCGAGCATATTAGTTTTTGAATCTAATGCACAATTAATGCATGGAACACCAATTAATTATTGAGTCAATTTTTTAAATATAATGAAAATTATAATGCCAATGTCATCTTCACAATAGCATTTAATTTATACCTGCTAAAGCATGATAAATTTTTATAAGCTTTATTTAACAAAAATAATTTTTTTTATCAAAAAAAAGGGTTATGACCTTACAATGATACTAGAGGCTGATCATTTCAACCATACTAATTGTACCAAAAAGCATCACCATATATTTTTGTTGTAGACTTACAACTAAAACTAGATTTGTACCACCAGCCATCAAAGATATCGATAGATTTTAGATTTACTTTACATGTAAATTTTATATCTTAAAAAATATTTAATTAATTCAAGATTTATATTTAAGAATAAGATTGAGCATAAACAAATTTAAATTATACCTGAAAGCGATTCGCTTCTAATTCAAGCAATTCTTTAATTGCTTTTCTATTGGCATTGACGTTTTGCTAAAAGTTAATAATAATTTGATGTTCTTATTCCATGAATGTAATTGGAACAACTGGCTTTTCAAGCCTATACATGAATTTTTTTAATACATTGAAATGGTGATATATAAGTTCAATATTTAGAAAGAACATTATCATAAAGTTATGTTTTGTAATCTATTTTGATAGTCAATGATTTTTGATATTTGTGGATCCATCTAATATCTCAATAAAGCGGATAATGATAAGCACATTTTTCTACAAAAGAAACATATATTGATCTAATAGTTCTGATAAAAGAGAGAGAGAGAGATAAATTATCTATATATATCCTCACAATCATCTCAATCAAAATGATAATAACTATATTTTTTAATTTTTTCTTGAATAATATTTTTATTAAATTCTTTGATGGATTTTCCCCAAAATATAATCAAATTATTTTCATACAGTGAATAAAAAAATTCATGGGAACCTCATGATACTATATTATGTTACATAAAAATAAGTAGGTTGCAATGAAACATTTATTTCGAACCTTAAATTTCTATTTCTAAATTTTTTTTATAAAGAAATTTTGTCTCATACTGATTTAATCAAGAGGTCCAACAATAATAATTTATCCAATGATATCTACAAAATATATGAGAAAATATGATAATATTATATTTTTAATTTTTGTGAAATATGCAAAATATGTGAGAAAATATGATAACATTATCATGATGGTATATGAAGCCATTGCATACCTATCAAATAAAAATTATTATAACTTTTGAGTGAGAGTTTTTCAAAATTGATATAATTAAATTTTTGAAGAGCGATAGACCCATCATCATGATCAATTTATTAAATAGTAATCCATTGATTGATATAAATAGTATATCGATGAATGGTAGTTCTATTTTATTTTGTTTAAAACAATATAAAAATTTTGGAAAATGTAAACTGTTCCTTCAATAAGCAATTGTTAATTGCTCAACATCTTTTCGTATTGATGTTTGAATTAAAATTCTCTGTATTAAAAAAATAATTTTTTATATAGATATATGTGTTCTATAAAAATTATCAATAGACTATGAAAGAATGATAGATATATTTTCATTGGTCTGTATGTAATCGACATTTATCAACTGATTTCAATATTAGGATTTAAAATAAGCAAATGGCATAATAAAATATAAGTAAAAAAATAAACTATTTAAATTATTTTATATGTTTCGATAATAGAAAAAGAACCTGAAGGAAGATCAAAATTTTTTTTTATAAATAATATTTTTTTATAGTCTTTAAATCTAGAGTACTCATTCTCAATCAAAATTTTGATTTCCTAATGTGATGTCACATGTGAAACTATTACGTAAAGATGGCCGTGAGAAAATATAGGCTTTGGCAAGTATATCTTAACATTATTCAATATTTGGCTATGACTTTTATTGATTCTCATGGTATAAAAAAGTCTTATATAAAATTATTATCTTTTGAAAATAAATGACCATTTTATCTTTGTTACTTGCATTATAATATATGGTATATAAATTTTATTGTCAATATGGCTACTAGTAATGATTTTTGCCACAATTACCTTCATAGTTAACTAAGTTACAATCAATCTGGTACCATTACAAAGACTTGTATTTTGATTGATATTTTATAGTAGCATTATAAGAGCTTCTATTTTTAATTTTAAATTTTGATGTGATATACTATTAAATTTTAATAGGTTAGAACTCAAATATATTTTTTCTTCTATTGGAATCAAAGAAAGTATGTGCATATCAATTTTATCAATCATTTTATTTGTAGGCTTGATAATAGCTCTTTCTTTTAAATATGAAGGATTATCATAATTTTCTACAAAATTAGAATATATGGAAGAAGTTACTTTTTGAATGCAGTTTCCATCATCCTTTATAAGTAAATCATCTGAAATTTTTATCCAAATTGCTTGTTCCTCTTTTTCATTTAATTTAATGGTAGATACTTTTCTATCACCGATATCCAAAATCTATGTACTAAAATCAAGCATGAATGTCCTAAATTCTTTATCCATATCATTATTTAGCAGCCGTCAGCTTATTAATGCATCAATTATTTTTTCTCTATGTTCTTCAATAACAATAAGAAGGATCTGCTTAAAATCTTTAAATAATACGGCTTTCCATCGAATGATTTTTGCTTGATATTTGAATGTTCTTTATTTAAAATATCTTGTAGAGATCTATCAAGGTCTCATAATAATTTTTGTGATTTATTAGAGTTTCATTTCAAATAATTAATTTCATAGATTCAATTAATTCTGCAAGATGAGTTACTTTTTTATTTTTGCATATAGAACAGTCATTAATTTGAATTGATATCTTAAATCTTGAATGTGTTATTCTTATAATAGGAAATAAAAATGATGTTATTCTA